>NC_057814.1:127973048-127981070 GCF_018294505.1 Triticum aestivum | reverse complement strand
TCCCGGCGGCGGCGGCGGGGCATGTTGCGGCGGCGGCGATGAGGGGCTCCGGCAGCGGCTCGTGGTGAGGAAAGAGGGGGGCGCGGTATTTAAGGAGGGGGGGTGTGCGGCGGCTTGGGCAAGGGGCACCCGAGGCGGCGGCGGCTCCCGTGCCCGGGACGGACTCCGGCGGCGAGCTCCCGTGCGGGAAGAGGAAGGCGCGAGGCGGGCCGTCGGCTGGGCCTTTGGCCCAGTCGGCGCGCGGGCGTTTTTTTTTGTTTTTTTTATTTAAGTTCCACGGAAAATAATACGTAGAAAAATAAATAAATATCAGAAAAATATGAAATAAATTTTCCCCGTCTAGTTAGAAAATCTAGAATAGGGTGAACATTTTTATAATCAAAAATAAATATTTTGAAAACATGCAATATTTTTAATGCAATAAAAAAATTGCAAATAAAATCCAAATAAATTTCAAATAATGTTTTAACATTTGTCCTCCAGTATTTCAATTGTTTTGGAGAAGTCATATTTTCTCCTCTCATTTATGTTAAAAATGAAATATTTTTCCGAAGAGAAAATAATTAAAACCAAAATCCTCGTTGGAAAATTAATTTGAAAAATTCGAGAAAATCCCCAACTCTCTCCGAGGGTCCTTGAGTTGCTTAGGATTTATCGAGGATTTGTCAAAAATGCAACAAAACATGATATGCAATGATGATCTATGTATAACATTCCAAATTGAAAATTTGGGATGTTACAAACCTACCCCCCTTAAGATGAATCTCGCCCTCGAGATTCGGGTTGGCTAGAAAACAGGTGGGAGTGGTTTTTCCGTAGATCTTCCTCTCGCTCCCAGGTGGCTTCATCCTCTGTGTGGTGACTCCACTGAACTTTGCAAAACTTGATAACCTTGCTGTGGGTAACTCGGCTGGCATACTCGAGAATCTTAACTGGTTTCTCCTCATAAGTCAAATCACTTTCCAACTGAATCGCTTCCAGTGGCACAGTATCTCTCAGCGGTATCTCAGCCATTTCTGCGTGGCACTTCTTCAACTGCGAAACGTGAAATACATCATGTACTCCAGACAATCCTTCGGGCAATTCCAACTTGTAAGCAACTTCTCCCATACGTTCCAACACTCTGTATGGTCCGATAAAATGGGGTGCTAACTTTCCTTTAACTCCAAAACGCTTCACTCCTCGAAGTGGTGATACTCGAAGATACACTCTGTCTCCGACTTCATGAACTGTCTCCTTTCGTTTAGAATCGGCATAACCCTTCTGCCTGGATTGGGCTACCTTGAGCCTATCGCAAATCAACCTCACTTTCTGTTCAGACTCCTTAATCAAATCTGGTCCAAACAACTGACGATCTCCAACTTCGTCCCATAACAACGGTGTCCTACACCTCCTTCCGTACAAAGCTTCGAAAGGGGCCATCTTCAAACTGGTCTGATAACTGTTGTTATATGAAAACTCCGCATATGGCAAATTGTCGTCCCAACTAGATCCATAATCTAGTGCACATGCTCTCAACATGTCCTCCAAAATCTGGTTGACTCTCTCGGTCTGTCCATCTGTCTGCGGGTGAAAAGCTGTACTGAATTCCAGCCTGGTTCCCAACGTTTCATGTAACTGCTTCCAAAACTTCGAGGTAAATTGGGTTCCTCTGTCTGATACAATGGTCCTCGGAACTCCATGCAAACATACTATCCTGGTCATGTATATCTTTGCCAACTTAGCACTGGTGTAAGTGGTCTTCACTGGAATGAAATGAGCCACTTTCGTCAAACGGTCGACTACAACCCATATCGAGTCATAGCCTGAACGAGTCCTGGGTAATCCCGTGATAAAATCCATGCCTATTTTATCCCACTTCCATTCGGGTATCGGCAATGGCTGTAGCAATCCTGCTGGCTTCTGATGCTCTGCCTTCACTCTCTGACATACATCACAAACTGCTACATACTCCGCAATATCCTTTTTCATTCCGGTCCACCAGAAAGTATTCTTCAAATCCAAATACATCTTGGTATTCCCTGGGTGAATCGAGTACGGTGAGTCATGGGCTTCTTGCAAAATCAACTTCCTGATCTCCGGATCATTTGGTACGTATACGCGGTCCTCGAACCATAAGGTATCGTGCTCATCCTCACGAAATCCATTGGCTTTTCCTTTGCTCATCTTCTCATTTATCTCTTCAATCTCCTTGTCTGTCTTCTGAGCTTCTCTGATCCTTTCCATCAAGGTAGACTGAATATCCAATGTCGCTAAATAGCCTTTTGGGACTATCTCCAAACATAGCTCGCGAAGGTCCTCGGCTAACTCCTGAGGTAACTCTCCTGTCATGAGGGTGTTGATATGACTCTCGCGGCTCAACGCGTCTGCTACTACGTTAGCCTTTCCAAAGTGATAATGCAATCTCATATCATAATCCTTGATGAGCTCCAACCATCTCGTTTGTCTGAGATTTAACTCCTTCTGCGTGAAAATGTACTTCAAACTCTTGTGATCCGTGTACACCTCACAATGGTTTCCAAAGAGAAAATGTCTCCATGTCTTCAATGCATGCACCACGGCTACTAATTCCAAATCATGCGTAGCATAATTCTTCTCATGGGGTTTAAGTTGTCGTGAAGCATACGACACAACTCTTCCTTCCTGCATAAGCACTGCTCCAAGTCCTCGACGAGAAGCGTCGCAATAAACTTCATAGTCCTTGCGTTGATCTGGCAGAATCAACACTGGCGATGTAACCAATCGTTTCTTCAACTCTTGGAAACTAGCTTCACATTCCTCAGTCCAATTGAATTTGGTGTCCTTCTTCAATAGCTCAGTCATGGGCTTAGCAATCCTTGAGAAATTCTCGATAAATCTCCAGTAGTATCCTGCAAGTCCAAGAAAACTCCGGATTTCTCCAACTGTCGTGGGTGATTCCCAACTTGTCACTGTGTCAACCTTGGCAGGGTCCACTGCTATTCCTTCTCCAGAAATAACATGTCCAAGGAATCCAACTTCCTTCAACCAAAACTCACATTTGCTGAACTTGGCATATAACTGATGTTCTCTGAGCTTCTCAAGTACCAATCGTAAATGCTCCTCATGCTCTTCTTCATCCTTGGAAAAGATTAAAATATCATCAATGAACACCACGACGAACTTATCCAAAAACTCCATAAACACTTTGTTCATCAGGTTCATAAAATAGGCAGGTGCGTTAGTCAGTCCAAATGACATAACGGTATACTCATATAATCCATATCTGGTGGTAAATGCCGTCTTGGGTATATCCTGCTCTCGAATCTTTAACTGATGGTATCCTGATCGTAGATCGATCTTGGAAAATACTTTAGCTCCTTGCAAGTGGTCAAACAAATCATTGATCATCGGCAGTGGGTACTTGTTTTTGATGGTCACTTCATTCAATCCTCGGTAATCAACAACCATCCTCAGCGATCCATCTTTCTTCTCCACTAGAAGTACTGGTGATCCCCAAGGTGACGAACTTGGGCGAATATAGCCTTTATCCAGTAACTCCTTGATCTGCTTCTTAATTTCCTCCAAATCCTTTGCGGGCATCCTGTACGGTCTCTTAGATATTGGCCCTGTGCCTGGCAAAAGTTCAATCAAAAACTCGATGTCTCTATCTGGTGGCATGCCTGGCAACTCTTCTGGAAATACATCGGGATACTCTTTCACCACTGGTACTTCCTCCTGTACAACTCCTGATAAGGAATTCACTTGAGTCCTCTTCGGCATATGCCGGGATACATACTTGATCTTTTTTCCTTCCGGGGTGGTAAGCAAAATCGTCTTGCTGGCACAATCGATGTTTCCTCCATACAATGATAGCCAATCCATTCCCAAAATCACATCCAAACCTTGCGATTCCAAAACAATGAGGTCTGAGGGGAAAACATGCCTACCAATGGCCAACGGTATCTGAAAACATCCTTGGGTGGCCATATACTCTGCTCCTGGCGAGGTTACTAACATGGGACTTTTGAGAACTTGGGTGGACATCTTAAACTTATTCACGAATCCCCTTGATATGTATGAATGCGATGCACCAGTATCGAAAAGAACGGTTGCAGTAAATGACTTAACCAAAAACTTACCTATTACTGCATCAGGCTGAGCTTCAACCTCCTCCACGCTCACGTGGTTCACATGTCCTTTGTTGAACGGGTTCGGCTTCTTCCCAGAGCTTCCATTGCCATTTCCATTTTGGGCTTCGGGACAATCCGTAGCATAATGTCCCGTCTTCTGGCACTTGAAACAAGTAATGTGACTTAGATCTCTCTTGGTTGGGGTGGATGGGTTGGTGCGGTTCTGTCCGTTTCCTCCTCCATTCCCATTACCATTCTTGGAGCCATTATGGTTGTGCGAACTACCTCCTCCATGGGTATGCTGAAACTGTCCTCCCGGCTTCGGGGTAAATCGTGGCTTCTGCTGGGCTCCAGAATTATACTTCCCTTGTCCATACTTCCTCTGACGGTTTTCAATCTGCTGTTGCTTCCCTTCAATCATGAGGGCTCTATCTACCAGCTCCTGGTAGTTGTTGAAAGTTGCTACCATCAACTGCATACTCAGCTCATCATTCAATCCTTCCAGAAACTTCTCCTGCTTGGCTGCATCTGTAGCAACGTCATCTGGTGCATAACGTGCTAACTTACTGAATTCCTCCACATACTGGCCTACGGTGCGTCCTCCTTGGCGTAGGTTGCGAAACTCACGCTTCTTCATAGCCATAGCTCCTGCTGAAACATGAGCTGTACGGAAAGCTTGCTGAAACTGGTCCCATGTGACAGTGTCAATAGGATGCGTGGCTGTGTAATTCTCCCACCATGATGCTGCGGGTCCATCAAGCTGATGTGCGGCAAAACGCACTCTTTCCGCATCTGTGCATCCTGCAGTGGTCAACTCCCTTCCAACTTTGCGGAGCCAATCATCTGCTATAATCGGCTCGGTGCTACTGGAAAACACCGGCGGGTTTAGCCTTAAGAAACGGGCTAAGTGATCAACAGGTGGTGGTGGCGGTGGGTTGTTGTTGTTGTTGTTGCCTTGGTTCTGATCTAACACTTGCATCAGGGCATTCTGTTGCTGAATCAACTGGGTGATCTCTGGCGGGAAAACAAATCCGGTGTCGCGTCTCGGAGGCATCTGATAGGTTTAGAAAAGATGAGAGTTTAGAATAGAATGAGGTCTAGAGAGAAAACACTACCCATATGCTCATGAGACAAATTCAATCAATATCACTCAATCAATCCAAACAAGGCAAAACAATCGATCTAACTAGCGTTACAAAGTGCTTGAGCTATACTATTAAATGGGGGAAAACTACTACTGATATGGTGGTCTACTAAAAATTCTGATCCGTTGAAGACTCCATGATGTCTGCTCCAGCTTCATCAATCCATTCGTCTTCACTTGGTTCCGAGTCGGTGTCGTCGATGATGATGTAGTTGTCCGGACAAGTGCATTCGTCGACTTCTGCTTTTGGCACTGGATTTCCCACGAATGCTCCAATCTTATTCTCCAGGTCGTCAATCTTCCCTACTAGTGCGTTGATTTCCTCCAAGTAATCTTCGCGTGTAGTCTTGAGTTCTTCTTGGAGTTCCTTGATCTTCGTGAATGCCTTCTTCAGTTCTTCCTTGTCCGTGCATATCTGATTCTCCTGGCGTCGGATATGTTGGTTCTGCTCCTGGATGAAAGCTGCAATTGATCCATCCTTCTTGGTCTTGATCATCTCCCATTGCGCGTCTCGACGTCCACAAATTTGATAAATTGTATCCTTAAGCTCCTGGTGGTAGACTTCTCCAATGCGTCCCATGGCGATGTGTGCGGCCATGCTCTTCCCTAAACTCCAAGTTGGTGCTTCGAAAACCAATCTCATGGCACTAAACATCCTTCCTGGAATGATAACTTGAATCTTCCAGTTCTCCTCTTCAGGTAATGTGGCGTTGTAGGTTCCGGTGACGCTTGGTATTCCTATGTTCAAGTACTTGGTGACTTCCTTCAAGTGTCGTCCAAACGGCGTGTCTTCATCTGGTTGCATGAACTTGCTCCTTGCATTCGCCATTCCTAAAAGAGTAGAAAGTGGAGAGGGGTCAGAAATGAGAAGAGAGAAGTTTCCTAGGGCTTAAGCTTAGTGGTCGTGTCCTATAGTCAGCGTGTGCTCTGATACCAACTTTGTAGCGACCAGACCTCAAATGGCCTGTGCTGCTGTGCACCAGTGTCATCCCTGGATCAGTAATGCTGACACGCACAGTACAAATGGAGGATTTATAACAGAGTAGCAATCACACACTTATTACATCGAATATCTCCGAGGAGATTAAGAATGATAAACATGGCTTAAGGCCATCTAATAACGATAACAGCGGAAGACTTGGAAGATAAGTGAGTCCATCAACTCCAGCGGCATCACTGAGTATAAGACCACGACCTAAGGCATCTTACTCGTCGTCTGAAAAGTCTGCAACATGAAATGTTGCAGCCCGAAAACGGGTCAGCACATAGAATATGCTGGCAATGTAACACATAGAGAGCAATGAACAATAATAATGCTATACTACATGCACATATGGCTGGTGGAAAGCTCTATGGTTACAGTTTTGCGAAAAGCCAATTTTATCCTACTTCAAAGGAATAAATTTTATTTAACTATCATGGTGGTTGAAACATTGAGAAGGTACCTCCAACTCAATCCCAATTAAGTATCATCATTAACCCAACAAAATTAATTATAAGTATCACGGTGATGAGATTCAAATGATAATCCAGGTACTAGATACTCAAGTTGTCCATAACCGGGGACACGGCTAATCATGATTAGTTTGTACACTCTGCAGAGGTTTGTGCACTTTTCCCCACAAGACTCGATCGCCTCCGCTTGATTCTCGCACTGCATGATGTTTGAGAAACGGATGACCGAGACACAGTCTTTCAGAAACAATCACTCTTTACTCTGGATGGACCGGTACACCTACTTTCCCCTACATCTGCTAGTCCACCTCTTCAAGAGATCCTGTAACCTACTCAGCTATGCTAGAGCCCATAATAGCTTGCGGCTGCACACGGAAGTTTCTAGCATGAATAATCTTATGATCCCTTTGAGCCTGGGTGGCGGACCTTATACATACAGACAACACTGGGTTCTCCAGGTGCCTCAATCCACCCAGATGTGAGTTTTTGTTGCCACCTTAAGTTGAGCCATTATTAAACATCTCACATCTGTCATGAATGTCACTCAAACCCTATCCACGTCTACGCATAGCATGGCATTGATAAAGCAACGTAGAAGTAACTCCCAAGGGTTTGATAAAGTAAAACAGGTAATAGGCACTACCTCAACTACTTCCCAGTACCCACAGTTTATTTAGATCCTAATCATGCAATGTGTTTGAGGAAAAATAGATCTAATGCAATAAAACTAGGTATGAATAGAATATGATCAAAGTGTTACTTGCCTTGCTGATGATCCGCAAAACCTAACGAGTCGAAGTAACAAGCGGCACCCTCCGGGTACTCTATCGCAAACAAACAAGCATACAATCAGTACTCAACTAATGCACAGGTAAAACTCGAATGAAAGATCCAACCAGAAAGTTCAACTTAAGAACTCTGGTTTGCAAAAAGAATCAACTCGAAAGAAGCAACGAAAGTCAAACGACGAAAGAAAGAAACTTCGTTTGCTAATCTGGATCTAGGTCAAGTTTTACTGTAGCAAAAACTTGTTTGAGTAGGTTAAACGGAAAGACAATTTCGAGACGAAACTCTAGGCGCTTGAATCACCTCATTCCGATAAACGAGCGAGAAGTTAAACAGAGTCGAAAATTCGATCAGAAATCGAATCTGAGAGAATAACGAGAAAATCCGACGAAAAAGAAAAACGGACGAACGGTTAAATAACGGACGTTCGTTAACAGAGAAAAACCGACGAACGCTCGTAAAATAATAAAACCGAAAAAAAACCGATCTAGGGTTTTTTTTTAAACGAAGGGGTTTTTTTTTTACAGAAAACCGGCAACGACGGGA
>NC_057814.1:127959486-127972168 GCF_018294505.1 Triticum aestivum | reverse complement strand
TGAGGGGCTCCGGCGGCGGCTCGTGGTGAGGAAAGAGGGGGGGGCGCGGTATTTAAGGAGGGGGGTGTGCGGCGGCTTGGGCAAGGGGGCACCCGAGGCGGCGGCGGCTCCCGTGCCCGGGACGGACTCCGGCGGCGAGCTCCCGTGCGGGAAGAGGAAGGCGCGAGGCGGGCCGTCGGCTGGGCCTTTGGCCCAGTCGGCGCGCGGGCATTTTTTTTAAGTTCCGTGGAAAATAATACGTAGAAAAATAAATAAAAATCAGAAAAATATGAAATAAATTTTCCCTGTATAGTTAGAAAATCTCGAATAGGGTGAACATTTTTATAATCAAAAATAAATATTTTGAAAACATGCAATATTTTTAATGCAATAAAAAGATTGCAAATGAAATCCAAATAAATTTCAAATAATGTTTTAACATTTTTCCTCCAGTATTTCAATTGTTTTGGAGAAGTCATATTTTCTCCTCTCGTTTATTTTAAAAATGAAATATTTTTCCGGAGAGAAAATAATTAAAACCAAAATCCTCGTTGGAAAATTAATTTGAAAAATTCGAGAAAATCCCCAACTCTCTCCGAGGGTCCTTGAGTTGCTTAGGATTTATCAAGGATTTGTCAAAAATGCAACAAAACATGATATACAATGATGATCTATGTATAACATTCCAAATTGAAAATTTGGGATGTTACACTTTGATTAACGAGCTAGTCAAGTAGAGGCATACTAGTGACACTCTGTTTGTCTATGTATTCACACATGTATTATGTTTCCGGTTAATACAATTCTAGCATGAATAATAAACATTTACCATGATATAAGGAAATATATAATACTTTATTATTGCCTCTAGGGCATATTTCCTTCAGTCTCCCACTTGCACTAGAGTCAATAATCTAGTTCACATGGCCATGTGATTTAACATCAATAATTCACATCACCATGTGATTAACACCCATAGTTCACAT
The DNA here is from genome assembly GCF_018294505.1 of Triticum aestivum. Classification (NCBI taxonomy): domain Eukaryota; kingdom Viridiplantae; phylum Streptophyta; class Magnoliopsida; order Poales; family Poaceae; genus Triticum; species Triticum aestivum. The sequence goes on along the minus strand of NC_057814.1, from coordinate 127,971,203 downwards.
CTCTATGTGACCAACACTCAAAGGGTTTACTAGAGTCAATAATCTAGTTCACATCGCTATGTGATTAACACCCAAAGAGTACTAAGGTGTGATCATGTTTTGATTGTGAGATAATTTTAGTCAACGGGTCTGTCACATTCAGATCCGTAAGGATTTTGCAAATTCCTATGTCTACAATGCTCTGCACGGAGCAACTCTAGCTAATTGCTCCCACTTTCAATATGTATCTAGACCGAGACTTAGAGTCATCTAGATTTAGTGTCAAAACTTGCATCGACGTAACCCTTTACGATGAACCTTTTGTCACTTCCATAATCGAGAAACATTTCCTTATTCCACTAAGGATAATTTTGACTGTTGTCCAGTGATCTACTCCTATATCACTACTGTACTCCCTTGCCAAAATCAGTGTAGGGTATACAATAGATCTGGTACACAACATGGCATACTTTATAGAACCTATGGCCAAGGCATAGGGAATGACTTTCATTCTCTTTCTATCTTCTGCCGTGGTCGGGTTTTGAGTCTTACTCAATTTCACACCTTGTAACACAGGCAAGAACTCTTTCTTTGACTGTTCTATTTTGAACCACTTCAAAATCTTGTTAAGGTATGTACTCATTGAAAAAACTTATCAAGCGTTTTGATATATCTCTATAGATCTTGATGCTCAATATGTAAGCAGCTTCACTGAGGTCTTTCTTTTGAAAAACTCCTTTCAAACACTCTTTTATGTTTTGCAGAATAATTCTACATTATTTCCGATCAACAATATGTCATTCACATATACTTATCAGAAATGCTGTAGTGCTCCCACTCACTTTCTTGTAAATACAGGCTTCACTGTAAGTCTGTATAACACTATATCCTTTGATCAACTTATCAAAGCGTATATTCCAACTCCGAGATGCTTGCACCAGTCCATAGATGGATCGCTGGAGTTTGCATATTTTGTTAGCATCTTTAGGATTGACAAAACCTTCTGGTTGCATCATATACAACTCTTCTTTAATAAATCCATTAAGGAATGCAGTTTTGTTTATCCATTTGCCAGATTTCATAAAATGCGGCAATTGCTAACATGATTCAGACAGACTTAAGCATAGATACGAGTGAGAAACTCCCATCGTAGTCAACACCTTAAACTTGTCGAAAACCTTTTGCGACAATTCTAGCTTTGTAGATAGTAACACTACTATCAGCGTCCGTCTTCCTCTTGAAGATCCATTTAATCTCAATGGCTCGCCGATCATTGGGCAAGTCAATCAAAGTCCATACTTTGTTCTCATACATGGATCTCATCTCAGATTTCATGGCTTCAAGCCATTTTGCGGAATCTGGGCTCACCATCGCTTCTTCATAGTTCGTAGGTTCGTCATGGTCTAGTAACATAACCTCCAGAATAGGATTACCGTCCCACTCTAGTGCGGATCTTACTCTGGTTTACCTACGAGGTTTGGTAGTAACTTGATCTGAAGTTACATGATCATCATCATTAACTTTCTCACTAATTGGTGTAGGAGTCACAGGAACAGATTTCTGTGATGAACTACTTTCCAATAAGGGAGCAGGTACAGTTACCTCATCAAGTTCTTTGGTAGTAACTTGATCTGAAGTTACATGATCATCATCATTAACTTCCTCACTAATTGGTGTAGGAGTCACAGGAACAGATTTCTGTGATGAACTACTTTCCAATAAGGGAGCAGGTACAGTTACCTCATCAAGTTCTACTTTCCTCCCACTCACTTCTTTCGAGAGAAACTCCTTCTCTAGAAAGGATCCATCTTTAGCAACGAATGTCTTGCCTTCGGATCTGTGATAGAAGGTGTACCCAACTGTCTCCTTTGGGTATCTTATGAAGACACATTTCTCCGATTTGGGTTTTGAGCTTTATCAGGATGAAACTTTTTCACATAAGCATCGCAACCCCAAAATTTTAAGAAACGACAACTTTGGTTTCTTGCTAAACCTCAGTTCATAAGGCGTCGTCTCAATGGATTTTGATGGTGCCCTATTTAACGTGAATGCAGCTGTCTCTAATGCATAACCCCAAAACGATAGTGGTAGATCGGTAAGATACATCATATATCGCACCATATCTAATAAAGTACGATTACGACGTTCGGACACACCATTACATTGTGGTGTTCCAGGTGGCGTGAGTAGTGAAACTATTTCACATTGTTTTAACTGAAGGCCAAATTCGTAACTCAAATATTTTACCTCTGCGATCATATAGTAGAAACTTTTATTTTCTTGTTACGATGATTCTCCACTTCACTCTGAAATTCTTTGAACTTTTCAAATGTTTCAGACTTTGTGTTTCATCAAGTAGATATACCCATATCTGCTCAAATCATCTGTGAAGGTCAGAAAATAATGATACCTGCTACGAGCCTCAATATTCATCGGACCACATACATCTGTATGTATGATTTCCAACAAATTTGTTGCTCTCTCCATAGTTCCGGAGAACGGCGTTTCAGTCATCTTGCCCATGAGGCACGGTTCGCAAGCATCAAGTGATTCATAATCAAGTGATTCCAAAATCCCATCAGTATGGAGTTTCTTCATGCGCTTTACACCAATATGACCTAAACGGCAGTGCCACAAATAAGTTGCACTATCATTATTAACTTTGCATCTTTTGGCTTCAATATTATGAATATGTGTATCACTACGATCGAGATCCAACAAACCATTTTCGTTGGTGTGTATGACCATAGAAGGTTTTTATTCATGTAAACAGAACAACAATTGTTCTCTAACTTAAATGAATAACCGTATTGCAATAAACATGATCAAATCATATTCATGCTCAACGCAAGCACCAAATAACACTTATTTAGTTTCAACACTAATCCCGAAAGTACAGGGAGTGTGCGATGATGATCATATCAATCTTGGAACTACTTCCAACACACATCGTCACCTCGCCTTTTACTAGTCTCTGTTTATTCTGCAACTCTCGTTTTCGAGTTACTACTCTTTAGCAACTGAACCAGTATCAAATACTGAGGGGTTGCTATAAACACTAGTAAGTACACATCAATAACATGTATATCCAATATACCTTTGTTCACTTTGCCATCCTTCTTATCCACCAAATACTTGGGGCAGTTTCGCCTCCAGTGACCAGTCCCTTTGCAGTAGAAGCACTTAGTCTCAGGCTTAGGACCAGACTTAGGCTTCTTCACTTGAGCAGCAACTTGCTTGCCGTTCTTCTTGAAGTTCCCCTTCTTCCCTTTGCCCTTTTCTTGAAACTAGTGGTCTCGTCAACCATCAACACTTGATGTTTTTCTTGATTTCTACCTTCGTCAATTTCAGCATCACGAAGAGCTCGGGAATTACTTTCGTCATCCCTTGCATACTATAGTTCATCACGAAGTTCTACTAACTTTGGTGATGGTGACTAGAGAATTCTGTCAATCACTATTTTATCTGGAAGATTAACTCCCACTTGATTCAAGCGATTGTAGTACCCAGACAATCTGAGCACATGCTCACTAGTTGAGCGATTCTCCTCCATCTTTTTAGCTATAGAACTTGTTGGAGACTTCATATCTCTCAACTCGGGTATTTGCTTGAAATATTAACTTCAACTCCTGGAACATCTCATATGGTCCATGACGTTCAAAACGTCTTTGAAGTCCCAATTCTAAGCCGTTAAGCATGGTGCACTAAACTATCAAGTAGTCATCATATTGAGCTAGCCAAACGTTCATAACGTCTGCATCTGCTCCTGCAATAGGTCTGTCACCTAGCGGTGCATCAAGAACATAATTTTTCTGTGCAGCAATGAGGATAATCCTCAGATCACGGATCCAATCCGCATCTTTGCTACTAACATCTTTCAACATAATTTTTCTCTAGGAACATATCAAAAATAAACACAGGGAAGCAACAACGCGAGCTATTGATCTACAACATAATTTGCAAAATACTATCAGGACTAAGTTCATGATAAATTTAAGTTCAATTAATCATATTACTTAAGAACTCCCACTTAGATAGACACCCCTCTAATCATCTAAGTGATTACGTGATCCAAATCAACTAAACCATGTCCGATCATCACGTGAGATGGAGTAGTTTCAATGGTGAACATCACTATGTTGATCATATCTACTATATGATTCACGCTCGACCTTTCGGTCTCCGTGTTCCGAGGCCATATCTGCATATGCTAGGCTCGTCAAGTTTAACCTGAGTATTCCGCGTGTGCAACTGTTTTGCACCCGTTGTATTTGAACGTAGAGCCTATCACACCCGATCATCACGTGGTGTCTCAGCACGAAGAACTTTCGCAACGGTGCATACTCAGGGAGAACACTTTTATCTTGAAATTTTAGTGAGAGATCATCTTATAATGCTACCGTCAATCAAAGCAAGATAAGATGCATAAAAGATTAACATCACATGCAATCAATATAAGTGATATGATATGGCCATCATCATCTTGTGCTTGTGATCTCCATCTCCAAAGCACCGTGCTTGTGATCTCCATCTCCGAAGCACCGTCATGATCACCATCGTCACCGGCGCGACACCTTGATCTCCATCGTAGTATAGTTGTCGTCTCGCCAACTAATTGCTTTTACGACTATCGCTACCGCTTAGTGATAAAGTAAAATTATTACATGGTGATTGCATCTCATACAATAAAGCGACAACCATATGGCTCCTGCCAGTTGCCGATAACTCGGTTACAAAACATGATCATCTCATACAACAAATTATATCACATCATGTCTTGACCATATCACATCACAACATGCCCTGCAAAAACAAGTTAGACGTCCTCTACTTTGTTGTTGCAAGTTTTACGTGGCTGCTACGGGCTTAGCAAGAACCGTTCTTACCTACGCATCAAAACCACAACGATAGTTTGTCAAGTTGGTGTTGTTTTAACCTTCGCAAGGACCGGGCGTAGCCACACTCGGTTCAACTAAAGTGAGAGAGACAGACACCCGCCAATCACCTTTAAGCAACGAGTGCTCCGAACGGTGAAACCAGTCTCGCGTAAGCATACGCGTAATATCGGTCCGGGCCGCTTCATCTCACAATACCGCTGAACCAAAGTATGACATGCTGGTAAGCAGTATGACTTATATCGCCCACAACTCACTTGTGTTCTACTCGTGCATAGCATCAACGCATAAAACCAGGCTCGGATGCCACTGTTGGGGAACGTAGTAATTTCAAAAAAATTCCTACGCACACGCAAGATTATGGTGATGCATAGCAACGAGAGGGGAGAGTGTTGTCCACGTACCCTCGTAGACCGACTGTGGAAGCGTTATCACAACGCGGTTGATGTAGTCGTGCGTCTTCACGATCCGACCGATCAAGTACCGAACGCACGGCACCTCCGAGTTCTACACACGTTCAGCTCGATGACGTCCCTCGAACTCCGATCCAGCCGAGTGTTGAGGGAGAGTTTCGTCAGCACGACGGCGTGGTGACGATGATGATGTTCCACCGACGCAGGGCTTCGCCTAAGCTCCGCAACGGTATTATCGAGGTGTAATATGGTGGAGGGGGGCACCGCACACGGCTAAGAGATCTCAAGGATCAATTGTTGTGTCTCTGGGGTGCCCCCTTGCCTCCGTATATAAGGGAGCAAGGGGGAGGCAGCCGGCCAAGGGGAGAGGCGCGCCAAAGGGGGGAGTCCTACTCCCACCGGGAGTAGGACTCCTCCTTTCCTTGTGGGAGTAGGAGAAGGGAAGGGGGAAGGAGAAAGAAGGAAGGGGGCGCCCCCCCTCCCTAGTCCAATTCGGACTAGCCCATGGGGAGGGGTGCGGCCACCCTTTGAGGTCTTTCCCTCCTTTCCCGTATGGCCCATTAAGGCCCAATACGAATTCCCGTAACTCTCCGGTACTCCAAAAAATACCCGAATCACTCGGAACCTTTCCGAAGTCCGAATATAGTCGTCCAATATACCGATCTTTACGTCTCGGCCATTTCGAGACTCCTCGTCATGTCCCCGATCTCATCCGGGACTCCGAACTCCTTCGGTACATCAAAACTCAATAAAACTGTCATCGTAACGTTAAGCGTGCGGACCCTTCGGGTTCGAGAACTATGTAGACATGACCGAGACACCTCTCCGGTCAATAACCAATAGCGGGACCTGGATGCCCATATTGGCTCCCACATATTCTACGAAGATCTTTATCGGTCAGACCGCATAACAACATACGTTGTTCCCTTTGTCATCGGTATGTTACTTGCCCGAGATTCGATCGTCGGTATCTCGATACCTAGTTCAATCTCGTTACCAGCAAGTCTCTTTACTCGTTCCGTAATACATCATCCCGCAACTAACTCATTAGTCACAATGCTTGCAAGGCTTATAGTGATGTGCATTACCGAGTGGGCCCAGAGATACCTCTCCGACAATCGGAGTGACAAATCCTAATCTCGAAATACGCCAACCCAACAAGTACCTTTGGAGACACCTGTAGAGCACCTTTATAATCACCCATTTACGTTGTGACGTTTGGTAGCACACAAAGTGTTCCTCTGGTAAACGGGAGTTGCATAATCTCATAGTCAGAGGAACATGTATAAGTCATGAAGAAAGCAATAGCAACATACTAAACGATCGGGTGCTAAGCTAACGGAATGGGTCAAGTCAATCACGTCATTCTCCTAATGAGGTGATCTCGTTAATCAAATGACAACTCATGTCTATGGCTAGGAAACATAACCATCTTTGATTAACGAGCTAGTCAAGTAGAGGCATACTAGTGACACTCTGTTTGTCTATGTATTCACACATGTATTATGTTTCCGGTTAATACAATTCTAGCATGAATAATAAACATTTATCATGATATAAGGAAATATATATAATACTTTATTATTGCCTCTAGGGCATATTTCCTTCACAGTGAGCGCTGCAGGGGGGTTGGATGAACAGTTCCTGGTGGGGGTGGATGAACAGGACCCCGTGGTGTTGCCTCTGGATGAACAGTACCCCGATCGATCGAGCCGGTTGGGGCTAGATGAACAGGACCCCGTGGAGGGCAGGATGAACAGGACCACCCCATGGAGGGCAGGATGAACAGTAGACGGTGGAGGGTAGTTGAACAGGAGCCCGTGGAGAGGGCTGGTTGAACAGTAGCCGGTGGAGTAGCGCGTAGTGGAGGCTGGATGAACAGGAGCCCGTGGATGAACAGTCGCAGGTGGAGGCTGGAGGAGGTCGACGGTGGATGAACAGTAGCCCGTGGAGGCTGGAGGGGGTCGACGGTGGAGATGAACAGTATCCCGTGGAGTCCCGTTTTGCGGTACGCCACACCCCTCCCGATGAACAGGACCCTCGTTTCGACCGTAGCGCTCCAACACAAGTCTGTTTCCTTTGTTTTGCGGTATGCCACACCCCTCCCGATCAACAGGACCCCCGTTTCGACCGTAGGAGGTCCGTTTCCTCCGTTTTGCGGTACGCCAGACCCCTCCCGATGAACAGGATCCTGTTTCGAACGTGGCCGGTCGAACAAAAGGCCGTTTCCTCCATTCTGCGGTACGCCAGGCCTCGTTTCCATCGGTTGTTCCGTCCAAGCCCTCCCGATGAACACGACGACGCATTCCGTTCCGACTCAGCCGGTTGGCTCCCCATGAACACGACGACGACGTTGTTTCTCCGTTCCGACCCAGGCATGTACACGAGCCCTGGCCGTACGTATGCGCGAGTAGGTGTTCGAGACCCTGCCCGTATGTACGTACGTGGCCGTATTTTCTTTCTTGCACACTGGCCGCTGTACATACGTGTACATGCTACGTGCACGCCTCTACTATGACACGTGCGCGCCTCTACATCGACCAGTATATACGTACATGTTCTCGACCAGAATGACAACGCTACGTACGCTTCGACCAGGTGGGTCCCGACTGTCAAGCACTTCCTTGCCTGCGAAGATGTAGCTGGTGGGTCCCAGCAGTAAGGGGGGCGAATTGTTTTTTTTTGCCCGGACGCACTTCCTTGCATGCGAAGATGTAGCTGGTGGGTCCCAGCAGTCAGGGGGAAACGTTTTTTTCACGAAATACGGTGGCCCGTCCGATGGGTCCCTGCTGTCAGGTGGAGGAATAATTATTTTGCACGTAATAAGGAGGCACTTCCTTACTGCGGCCGTGGACCCAGCTGTCAGCCTCTCCACGTACAGTCCACGTCCGATGGAAGCCGTTCCTTGACCACGTTGACCACGCCGCGCCGAGAGCACCAGGGCGGTGGACGACGGCGAGGCCTAGGAAGGGGACGACACGGAGCCGAGGAAGACGCGGCAGTGGAAGCCCGCGCCGAGAGGAGTATGAGGGTTCACTGGTTCGGCTGCGATGTGAGGCTGTCGTCGCCGCAGGGACTGGCCAGCGGTGGGAATAGTAGGGGCGGTGAGGCCTCCGCGGCAGCACAGCCGGCCACGGGAGGCAGGAGCATGCGGCACGACCGGCGCTGCTTTGGGCGGCTGGAGCAAGAAGACCAGAGGTTGAAGAAGCACTAAGGCCGTTGGATGGACATCGTACGGTCACTGGAGCTAGAATCGTTCATATTGACTAAGTTGACAAAGCCCTCCGTCCCCGTCAACTTAGTAGGCCCACAAGTCAGCCTCCCACTGTGGTGGGTCCGAGCTGGCAGGGGGTATTCATTTTTTTGTCCGTAATAAGGAGGCACTTCCTTGCGTGCGAAGATATAGTTGGTGGGTCCGACCTGTCAGCGGAGGGAACGTTTTTTCGTGAAATACAGAGGCCCTTCCGGCGGGTCCCAGATGTCACGTGGAGGAATCATTATTCTGCGCGTAATAAGGAGGCATTTCCTTGTGTGCGGCCGTGGACCCAGCTGTCAGCCTCTCCACGTACAGTCCACTTTCGATGGATGTCGTTCGTTGACCACGCCGCGCCGAGAGCACCAGGGCGGTGGACGACGGCGAGGCCTACGAAGGGAACGACACGGAGCCGGGGAAGACACGGCAGTGGCTGCCCACGCGGTGGAGAGTACGAGGGTTGACTGGTTCGGCTGTCGTCGCCGAAAAATAACAGGAGGTGTGGGTGAGTAGAGGGATAGACAGGCCAGGGATGCGAGTATATGATGGGGTCGTGAGGCCTGTCCGGCAGCACAGCCGGCCATGGGAGGCGGGAGCAGGCGGTTCCGGCGGCGCTGGTTTGGGCGGCTGGGGCAGGAAGATCAGAGACTGAAGAAGCACGATTGTCGTTAGATTGACATCTAACGGTCTGACGCTGGTAGAGTCGATTATTGACTAAGTTTCTTTTTTGATAAACCTTGTGCACGCATGAACTTAGTAGGCCCACAAGTCAGCCTCCAAATCTGTGGCAGACAACATAGAGCCAATTTGCTATTTTTTAATAATTTGCAGCCCATTTGCTAATTCTTAAGTAATTTATTACAGCCCATTTTCTGCCCAGGACCACGGTCAAAAAGTTCAACCTTATTTTGCATATTTCGGTGGAGTCCGAACTTTTGTAATCCCGAAATGGTAAACATTTTTTGAAGAACTTATTGATTTGCCAAAAAAATCGTTTTGTTTTTGTAAGCAAATAAGACATGGGACAATTGAGTTGGTTTAAGGGAAAACCAGTGCTAAAAAAATCAGCGCTGGGAGGGAAAACAACAACAAAAATAAGGATGTAAATATGAAAAGTGAATTTTATGTATTTTCAATATAATGATACGTGTATATGAACTAGTAAAACTATAGGTAGAGATTAGAAAACGGATGTAGGGCATGTGTTTCAAGAGGAAAATAGAAATTGGTTGTGTGTTTGATTCAGTAAAGTGCCTGCGGATGTTGTAAGACAAAATATAACTAACGCTGGCGGGCCAGAGGCCAGTAGATACCTGCTGGATCTTTGTGCCCCGTTGTCGTCATGGGCTGGGCCTGTTAAAAACAAAACCAAGCCTGGGCAGTCTACAGCCCAGTTGAAACTTGCTCGACCTGAAAAAACAATATATGTGCTCAATAAACGAGAGAATTCTGCAAGTACAGACTGATAACTGGGATGCAGCAGGGATATTGTTTTTTCATCGTGATAATAAGAGCATGCACTTGTTTCGAAAAATTTGGAGAACTGGGAATTCGAACGGCAGATGCTTATGCTACCCATCAAATAAAAATCAGGTGCCTGAAAATTCGTTTGGAAACAAATGAATCAGCTTTATATCCACCTCGACCCTTGGCATGATGGTTGGAAGCAAATGCCAAGTTCATACCAAAAGATCATTAACAACAATACCAACTTGCGGACGACAAGGTAGTACAAGTATCAATACCAAACTAACTTATAATCTTTTTACTCCTCGCCCTAGTGTTCGTCTGGTAGAAAATCTTGCAGAGGACCAGCTCCCGCTCCTTCTCTTGCTCCAGGTCCCCGAGGTGGTACTGGTGCATCACCCAGTTGGTCCTCTGCTGGTCGAAGTTCTTGTTGGTGTGCAGCACCAGAACCTTTTTGCTGCCCGTCTGCCGGCCGTTGACCATCACCGGCAAGGTATTGCCGGTGTTGTGCCACATCGCGGGCATGCCGCACTCCGACTGTATCTTGCGATGCGTCCACGTGCCCCTTTTGAACGCCCTGGAATTGCGCTGGAAGAAATGCTTGCTTAGGCCACTCAGTGTGATACCTACAGTATTGTCGAATACAGGTTTTAGTGTACGTAGTTGGCATTTTCATAACATCTTTGCCATGTTGCAGTCACTTGTTTCACTTTTCAGGTCTGCGTCTAAAAAGAAAAATAGAGCTATAAACAAAGGAATATGTTTGTGCAAGTAGACGGCCGATCGGTGTCTTACCTGGAAATTTCTCAGGATGGGTGTAGCATATGCCGTGCTCGCTGTCGATGGTTGGTATGTTCAAATCGATGAGAGGGTGAGATCTCGCGCTGTCAGCACTCACTTTGGCCTCAAGGTGCTCGATCAGCTCCTGATCCATGGGATCGAACTTGACGCCAGCCGGCAGCACCGGCCAATCCTTCTTCGACTTGCATGGGTTAATTCCAGTTATATGGTACTCAATGTATGATCAATCGACTGTTTTAAGTGAATGATGAAAGATTTCGACAGATAAGTGGTACTCCAAATCTGAAGTCCAGAATACCCGAACACGCCGCCGGGATTCTTGTGTCACCTCACGCGCAGCGTGTTGTCACGTCAATTCAATGTGTGAACATGATGAATAATTTGACCGACGTATACTAGTACTGCTACTGTACTACTTACTAGTCGTATTTAGTGTCACATTTTAACCATAGGTTTAACTAACAAGTACGCACTTGAAGCCTAAGTGATATATATATATATATATATATATATATATAGTGTTACTATTCATCATCCAGGGTGCAGAATAAGTTATTCTTCACCCGAGGTAATCTTACGATCATATCATAATTAAATTACATTTGGAATTCAAATAATTACATTCCTATTGATTCACTACGTAGAATTTGGTATAAGAAAATAAAAATATAGGTCATAAGACAAGAAAATTTGGAGTTTATGTATATTTTACACTATGTTTTTACGTTTGTAATTTTACATAACATAAAATATTTTTTATGGCGATTATATATTTTCTTACGATCTCTTTTTACGTTAGAAATAAGACAAAACTTGCGGAATGTAAAATTACAATGCATTAGTGGTGAAATAGAGGGGGTGAAGAATAACTATTCCTCACCCAGGGTGACGAATAGTCAATCCCATATA
>NC_057814.1:127894707-127959233 GCF_018294505.1 Triticum aestivum | reverse complement strand
TCCATCATCATTATCAGTACATCCTGCGCAGGTGTGTTAGGATGCACTTGATCCCAGAAAGGTATCTATCCTTCAAACCAGAGGAGTGCTTCAAACTAACAACAGTCCAACAAAAGAGGGTCGTGCTACAGCAGCAGAATACATGGCTCAGTCTACATATCAGTACGAATCAAGTTGTGCATATTTGCCGTTGGCATGAACCACATCGCCGCATGTCAGGTTTGCAAAAGCCATCCATCGCATGGAAGCTTGATGCCTTTCACACACTGAAGATTATCTCGCAACAAGCTGTGTCGACGAATCTCTGGATATGGTGATTCATAAAACCCAAGGTATGATGTGTAAACACAGTCCCCCCTGGCGAATGGAAGTTGCATAGCACAGTAATCATCGCCGGTGATATGATCGATGATTGGTTGGATGATCGGATAATTGAGCCCGAGGAACATGGAGTGGTTGCCGAGGCTGTAAACCCGCCTCCAGTTGAATACGCCTGGCCCAACAGAGCTGGGATCTTTCTCGAACACGAAGCAGCCATAGCCATCAATGTCAAGAACGCCCCAGGCATTGTACTGCATGTGGTTTGATGAAATGGTTTGGTCAATTTGGTACGTGCAAATGAGCATCAAATGACCACCGTCAGCTGAACGAGCGATAAACCACCACCCATCGGCTGGTATGATTCCAGGTCATGGAATCATGAAGGCCAGCGCATTTGTGTCTGCTGCAACAATTCAAATTGGAGACCAAAAGGACAAAAATAAACAATCATGTTCAGAGTATGTGTGGAATTAAGATTATTATAACAGTGACACATATCATAGATAGAGAATTGCAATGCCGTGGTCATAATCATACCCCAAGTTAAAAAAATAAGCCAATGGCTTTCATATTCTAGCAATATATCATGGTTCAAACATCATGTAACAATGAGAGGAAAACAGATATGACAGGGCCTACTCATATTCTACCATAGCACTTACTACAGTTATCATATCAACTCTAAGCAATAACATGCGTTGTTATAAAAATCCTGGAAATGAGAGTAACATATAGCAATCATGAGGTTATACTCATAATATCTATTCTAACAATCATTAGATACCAATTGTTCTCATATCAACTCTAACAATAACATGTGTGGTCATAAAAATCTAGGAAATGAGAGGAACATATAGCAATGATGTGGTTATAGACATACTATATATTCTAAATTTGTAACAATGAACAGGCAGTCGTATTCTTAAGGTAAAGATGAGATGAGATAGAACAATTACACGATGATAGATTCCACCAGTTTAGGCAGCCAATCTATGCGTCGACCGCATAAACGATGCCATCGTGCACTATAGCATCAGACAGAAGTGTTGGGTGAAGAGGATCGACGATGAGCCATAACCATGTATGGCGACCGGATTCCAGATAGACTAATCCCATGTTGAACACGGCAATGAGCTTGTAATCCATGTAGTCTTCTGATGGTGTGGGCACTTCGCAGATTACAACCTTCAGCAAACAGAGGTCGAGCCAAAAGCTCGATGCGTCTCGTGCGTAGTAGGCAGGAGTGTCTGGCGGGCCGCGAGGCTCGATGGCGGCGGTATCCAAAGATGGAAGGGTGATCTCTCGCTGGGTGTAGATATCCACGAGACGCCACGGACTACCGGATTAGTGGATGAGGACGATCCAGTTGGCCTTCATGCCCGCCCAGTAGTGGCCGCGCATGAAGGGCAGGTGGACGGGTAGTGGTAGCATGTCAAGGGGCACCACGGCAACCTCCGTAGGATCGTCAAGTCAGTGTCTGGGCCACCTGCGAGGATCGGGCATCAGCAAGCAGGGTGTCTTGAAAAGAGCCGGCCGGTTGCAGACGAGTAGACGGTACAAAGACACTGAGCATGCGGCCAGACAGACGGTGCTGAGTAGGTCCATACGATTATAGATCTGCTCCAAGAGAACATCGGGGAGGGAATTCCAATCACGGCTCTGCGTGTCAGTCGGTTCTGCCATTGGGGTTTTCGGTGCCTGTGAGCCAGCGGGGAAGTGGATTCGGGCGGGCGAGCGAAGAAGCTTCTCCTCGTGTGGCCGAGCAGTAAGCGGGGGGATATGGTACGCGCGAGCTACCAAGGAAGATAGCGCCGGCGGGCGAGCAGTGAGCGGGGGGAAATGGTGTGCGGCTGACGATGGGGAAGAGAGGAGGAAGAAGAAGAGAGGAGGAAGAAGAGTGGAAGACGGGGAAGAAAGTGCATTAAATCTCAATTCTACTACTACTACTAGGATATACCGTCCTTCGGATTGTAAATAGTTACATCGATGACATGTGGGTATACCACAAGAGGGCCCATATGTCAGTTAATGGAGGACAGAAGCGTGCTCTACTGGCAAACATGATGGCACTACTGGGTAAGGCTGATTTAGTAACACCAACACGCTGGTTCAGCTTATTAATTAAGTGTCCCATCTGCTGCAGCGTGTATTGTCACTTCACTGCGAAGACTAGTTGAATAGTTCTCTCTGACCGAGATGGGGAATAATGGATCGCGAAGACTTCCTTTCTACATTATCCCTATGCGTCTACGCTCACTTCACTCATTTTGCTCCGTACGTAGTCACTTGTTGAAATCTCTAGAAAGACAAATACTTCGTATTTGGGAACAGAGGGAGGATTTTACTCCGTATTTGGGAACAGAGGGAGGATTTTACTCCGTATTTGGGAACAGAGGGAGTATCACCATATGGAGGGAACAGAGGAAGCTTGAAATATGAACATGTCAATGGGAGGGAGTAAGCCCCATGCATGCATGCAACATGCAACACTCACACGTACACATGGACGCACGCAACACTCACGCACCCATGCGGCACACAACACACGACGCAACACACACGCTCACGCTCAAGTGCTCAACCTACTCCCTACGTCCGTGAAAGACTGTATATTTAGAGATTTACACATTGACCAGGGCATAATTAACGCCCAAAAGTTATGTGTGCATGCGACCATTGAGAGAAGAAGATTAAATGAAGGTCGTTGCATGCTGTAATTAAGGATAGACATGTAGCCTATACCTAGAGCACAAGTTGGTGCATTAGTCAATCAATATCGATTTAGATTAAAGGCTAAATGCATTGGAAGTGTAGATGTACTACACTCTTCGTTTTTTAGCTGATTTCTTTGCTCTGCCAACTGATAGGTGGGACCCAGAAACCAGGTGACAATTTAACCAGTCAACAAAGTGCCACGTCGACTATGTGGCCGGTCAGTAGGGTGCAATACGGTGTTCTACGATGAGCTAGTGATTGTATAATCACCGCAAAACTATATATAGTGACCGTAAAGAGCGTATTGTTACATACGTTGACCGCCAGTGTATTTTTCTCGTTTCAAATTAAGCCATATTAACCGGAAAGGATGCAGTATGGACTAGTACTAGTACTGCTTTGATGTGTCCCGTCAACTCACCGAACGAGGAGAAGCTTGCTTACTACGCCTCTCCCTCGCCCACGCGCGCGGTGGTTCGCAAGATGAGGAGAGGGTTTTGACTACAGCGTGCCCTCTCCCTCTCCCTCTCCCTCGCCCTCGCCCTCGCGGTGGACGTGCAGCAGTTCAATCGGTGTCAGATTGCCAGAAGGATAATGTGTATTGTAGTATCATCATTGTTGGACCTTCCGAAGAGGCGAAGAGCCAAGTGCAAGGTTCACACGAGTACGAACTGTTGAACCTCCCGAAGAGGCAAAGAGCCAAGCGCAAGGTTTTATAGGAGTTGTCGTCCTAGTAGGAGCGTACTACAACTATAGCGAACGATGCTACTGTATGATGCCACCACGTCACGTATATCCAAAGCTGTGCCACCTTTTTTTCTCAAAGAGCGTGTTGGAGCCCGTGCAACAACCACACAAGTTGCACGTACACATAACACATTTACTAGTAATAAATTCTAAAGGACAAATGCCAGTATGCCACACAAGTTCATCTCCAATTCATGTGATAAATTTGTGCACGACTAGTCTACATATATTCACAGCGCTACCGTTCACAATTTACCGTACTCCACTTACACGTTATAGATGGGCTACATGTCCTCCTCCGGGTTCCAGTCCCGGGTGTTCTTCATGGATGGCACGATCCATAGCGGTGGGCAACGGGAATCATTGTCGCAGCTTTCTAGTCCGGTTCCACACGATGGAGACTCATCCAAGCTGAAGCGGCATAAATCAGGGATAGCGTGTCCCAGCATGTCATTCATCCGACGGTGCGCACGGAAGACACAACCATGCTTCATGAACGGCAGGCCTTCCGTGTCGTGCACGGAAGGTGGCATCCGCTTCACAATGGGGTAGTTGTCCCCAATGAAAAGCGAGTACTCTCCAAGAGTGTTCCTCGGCACCCACGTAGCATCACGGGGGTCGAACTCGGCGCCGTTCATCTGGTACACGCGGCATCTCATATCTGGACACATGGTGACATACATAGTCAAGGTACATGCATAATAATGTTGTGCTCAAATATGGCGGTCAGTAATACTGTGCAGAAAATAGTACTACTCCGGTATAGAGGAAGTAAAATAATCGGCTTATTATATATAGCCACTGTTGGCTACATGGATGAGATAGTAAGACATGGAAAAACAAAAATGGTGGCAGCTAGTGGGTTCAAGTCTTCAAGGGCCTAGCTAGCTATACGCGTCCTCCAAGGTAAAAAGTACTCCTACTAGTACGTAAGTAGAGTACTAGTACAACAATGAAAGAGAAGGCGAGAGGGTTAAAAAATGGAATACCTGGGTAGATGGTGACGGTCCGATCGTGGTAGATTGTGTGACCATGTTGCACATCAGTGATACCATGGGTAACGACTGCTAAGATAGTTGATCCCAATATGCCAAAGTCAGCTACAAGGTTCCAGGTTAGACCGACTCGCGGATGCAAATGCACATCTAGGATCGGCGATCTTATTTTGATCGCAGGATGACTGGTCCCTGTAAAATAATGGAGTACCGTTAGGGATGCAAATGATGGTTTGTGCATTTCGTTTGTAATCTCCCGTACCGTAGGATGGCAACCAGATTAAACAAGTCCACTGGCTTGTCACCGTGAAGATGCGGCCTAGATGGCGCACGGCGTCTTCGAACGTGTAGGGGTACAAATCTGCCGCCGCCAACATGCGCCAGCCTCTGCCGTTACTGCATCTTGCATTGATGGCAATCCTTATGTCGAACACCGCGATGAGATAGTAATCATCGTAGCCGCGCCGCTTTGTCGGCGGGTCCGCAATTGCTATCTTCTTCAATCTCATGTAGGCATCATCATACGTATTCAAGCCCAGCCAGTTCGGAAGGCCGATCCCAATGGTGGAGAAGGGGTCTACCAGAACGGCCGCACTGCTGTGGATGTTGTGCAAAATGATGGTGGTATCCGGCCGGAGGTATGCAAGCCAATCTTCGTTGGCACCGACCCAGACCTATATATATGACGGTGGGCAGCGGAGAAATTACGGGATGGAAATGGAATAATTAAGTACTACCTGATCAAACTCCATTACTGACCTGCTCATCGGACAAAATCCGACTACCTCTCAACGTCGGCAACTCTGGCGGAGTCAACGTGCAACCATGGCTAGGGAGCGGTGGATTGTTCAAAGGATTGTCCCATAGAAGAACCTTCTCCTCGAGGACGCATGGAAGACCAACAAGCATGGCCTTTTCCCAAGCCATTTTAAGCACCGTCTTGAAATAGTTGGTGCAGGAAGCACCGAGTCTTGCGGCGGTGAGGACGTCGGAGCGGCGTGCGATTTCTCCCAGAGGATTGTCGTCCAAGGTCTCCTAGCCCCGACGAGGAGGAGAACCGCCTGGCGAATCCATGGGAGCAGCGACAAACTGCCTTCTCTTCGGGGGGAGGGGAACTGGCGAGGAGGAGATAAGAGCGTAGTAACCGCAGGACCTCGTCCCTTCCAACTGTAGATCGTTCCTTCCAACTATAGCGAAGGGGTGAGGCTATTATTTACTACTAGTACTAGCATTATGGGACGTTATGGGATTGCATTACACTGTAAATAATAGCACTAGTAAGAAATTTTTGGCACTAGCTAGTAGTTTTTGGCGTGGATTAAGAAATTTTGGGTATGTTTTTGCTATTTTTTGTACACGCCAACTAGTGTCAAAAAACTTCTTACATTATGTGACGGAGGAGTACGTACTCGTACTATAGCAGTACTAGTACTACTTTCTCAACTAGTAGTGCGTGGGTACTACTAGTGCTATGTACTATACTTCTAGTATAGTGCACCAGTTTTGAACTCTTGAATCTCAGGGCCAAGGAGCTACAGTTGGAAGTGGAGGGTACTACTGTTCTCTAGAACCATCGTTGTGCTATCAATGCAGGGAAAGTACACCTGCGTAGTGGCCTAGTGGGTACTCTCGGTGCTCTATTCAGCCGCTCCTCTCACGTAGCTGGCCTACTCAGCCGTTCCTCTCACGCACACACTAGCAGCCTGTTTATCAGCGACGGTTACTGCGGGGGCAGAACATTTGAGTTATTTGATACAGCGAGACTAGGCTTTTCGCTTCCATTTATGGAGGTGTAATGGATCTCGTCGAACTTTGTTAGTAGTTCCTTCTTTATGAATGAGATGAAGCAAAGCTTTTGCCTCCGTTTCAAAAAAACATGTCAAGAGGAATTTCTTTTATAGTAGAGCCGATAATGGAGTGAAGTCCATGCGTGCAACGCCACAAGCTACAGAGTAGTAGTAGAGCACTTTACGTACAGAGCCATATTGCACAGTTCCCAATGCCCCGCCAGGCTTTTCTGGCTCCTCGGGCTTAATTGGGAGGTGCTAGTTTAAATATGCTACTAGCTGATGAGGAAGCTGCAAGCGAGGTGCGGCTAGGGCGAGCACGCAAGCCACGAGATGCTGGGAAGGAAAACCCGTTCACGTGGCTAGGCTATCCAGTGCACCTAGATTGTGGTGCCGCACGTCCGTTTGACTTCAAAACTCAAACTCCCCGTGTAATATATTGGCTCGCAGTGAAGTTACTATTTTAAAAAAAGTCCGCCGTGCGTTCGGCTGGGATCGAACCCACAAAACGAGGTATACACTCCCGCGACCACTAGTAGTACTCGTTGGAGTACAACGCAACCTAGAATCGCCTTTTGTCGCTAGTAGTACATTGTTCCTTACAAGAAACCCCTAATAATGCAAGAAACCACTAATAATGCCAAGAAACTACTACCACTTGCATACGTGGCAGACTTAAGATAAGACTACCTTATCAACCATTGTACATGCTCTTACCAACCAGCCCTACCAAGAAACGACTACACTACAAAGTGCCGTTATAGGCACGTTTCAACCCATGGCCCTGTTTGGATACATTTGTTGTCAATTTAACCCTGCCATCCAAACACCACTTTGGTTAGAGTTAGTTCAGGGTTAGAATCTAACCTCTGACTTAGAGTATCCAAACAGGGCCCGTGTCGCCCATTAAGTCAACGCCTTCTATTCGACCGGGCGTTATGACTTGTGGGACCTATATGTCAGTCTGCACAAAGATCCCCGAGTAACCTCCTACCTCCGGCCCGTCCACCTAGTCATCCTCGACCATGGGACGCAGCTACCGCCGCCGGCAGAAGGCGAGGTCAAAACCGTCGGCGGTGCGGATCCCATCTTGCGGCAGCCTGGATGCCAGCTCCGTCCGGCGCTTGCGGCCGCTAGCTAGCCAAGATAGCTCCGTCCAGCTGCTTGTCTGCAAGGTTTGCTAGCTAGATTGGCACGGCGGCGCGGCGGCTTGCTCGCGCGCGCCACACTAAGGCCAGCCATCTGGCTCGAGCGAAGGCCAGCGCGGCGGCTTGCTCGCTCGTGAGTCACGCTCAGGCCAGCCTGCCAACCCGTGCGGAGGCCCGCGCGGCATCCGGCCCGTCCGACGGAGCGGCGGCCAACTCGCTCATCACCGGCGCCACCGACGAACACGCATCAGCACTGTTTGAAGTAATGTTCAGAAAAAATAATGATTTGAGGGGGAATAACAGGATAGAAGGTCAGATGTGGGTCCCTCGTGTCAACGGTCAAACAAAATGTGTTGGTTTAAGCTGCCTCGTCAGCACAGACGTGTGGGCCAACCCTATCATAAATGGGTTTAAACTAACCTAATCGGTAGGTGGTAGTTTTTGGCGTGTATTAAGAAATTTTGGGTATGTTTTTGCTATTTTTGTACAATAGATTCTTCCTAGGGCTGGTTGAAAGTGGTAGTTTTTTGTTAAATACTCTACATATTGTAAGTAGGAGTGAAAGTTAAGCTTTGGAACCCAATAAGCAAGGCTAGTTACATAGTGCATACGTGTACATGATTGAAAGTAAATATCAACCATGAGTGACTAATATCTTGATGGAAAACTCGAAACTATGGAATACTAGGGAAAAAATTGCATGGTTGGAAATACTAGCAATGTTCATGTGCGTTGCAACGAATCATAATTAGAATAATACTTATTCACAAACTTGATACAAAACACTCTAATTTTGATATACATATATCACTAGAGATATATTATGTTTCAATTAGAATATATTCCTTGGGCTGTTTTGGTGAGGTCAGGGAGGGATGTGGTTAGTTTTAAGATACTAATTATGGGTTTTTCTGCAAATTGGTAGACAAGTGGGATGCTTGTGAGAAAAGGCAACAACTTACCTCACAGTCGTTAGATGTAGATCTAATGGTCACAAACGACGGATGGCAGATGCACCATCATCACCAACTTAGTCTTCTGTAGGAGTACTAGCAAGATCCGTGCATTGCACGGAACATCAAGATGCATTTTTTTTAATAAAAACACTCGTTGTGATTGACCCATGCGGGAGTAATACCATGTGTAAAAACTAATGATATCTCGAGAAATAGGAGATAAGGTGAAGAGGAGTGGGGCGTGGTGGTGATCGGTGGTCGGACTGAGCAGAGGCATGGGGATTGATGACGCCGGCAGCGGCCACCAGGCCAGTTTGTTCCAGAGGCTTCCTTTCTTAATTGCTCAACAATGAGGTTGTTGGAGATAAGGATGAACGAGGGAAGGCCTTGTCTGCAAATGTGGAGAGGGGTGTGGGTATCTTTTAGTTTAATTTCCATCAGTCAGATATAGATCGGACAATCTATATTGCAAGATGGCACGCGTACCATCATCACCAACTCGGTTTTTTATAAGAGAAGAAATATAAGTATGGAGATACAAACTTATTATCGATACTTGTTTCCGTAAACTAGCATCTACATTCTATTCAACGCCTCAGCATGTGAGGCCTTAGCACAATGACTTCTCGACTGTGTAAAACAATGGTTTTCCCATCGCCGATAAGGAGGGGGTGACGGCGGCGCGCTTTTTGGCTTGCTCTAGTCCTAGTAGTCATACTAGGTGGTCTAAGCACGTGTAGATTTATTCTTTTTCACGTCTCGTGTTCGCCGTACTGTCATGACTGTTGATGAATAGATAGTAAGTTATTCACGGGGAAACCCTTGTTGAGCGTGTTTGCGAGAGAGAGAGAGAGAGAGAGACAGTGTGCGTGTGTGATATGTCTAGAGACTGAGGCAATGATAACAGATTCTTTGTGTCTATGTGTGTGGAGGATAGAGAGAGACATGTACATGGGGCTTTGTGTTGACGTGGAGACACGTATACATAATTAGAGAGTGAGTGTGCGAGATACACATGCGGACATGGGGAGAGATGAGGATCTAGATTAGTGGGTGTTTGTGCGTGTCTGTGTGTGTTTGTGCGTGCGTTTGTGTGTGAGAGGGAGTGTGTGTATGTGGAGTAGAGAGACCACTAATGATGTAAACCTAGTATAAGGGAAGGGGGAATGGTGTGACATGTGTAGTAGTGGGATATCATGGGTGCGGGCGGGGGGAGCAGACTATTTGGAAGAGACATCGATTGTGTGTGGGAGAGGGGTGTGAGAGCGAGAGAGAGAGAGAGAGAGAGAGAGAGAGAGAGCTAGCGACGGAGAGAGAGAGAGAGAGGAAGAGAGGGGGCGTTTGTGTCCATAAATGGCATATAGATAGGGAGACAATGTTGATGTTGTTTGAAATTGGCCTATGTACGGAGACGCAAGGGAAGCGAGTCATCGTGTGTGTGATAGGGACTTCATGAGAGATCTAGAATAGATGGTGTAGAGAAAAATGTGCGAGATCGAGAACGATGATACATTAGGGAGCTATGGAAAGAGTCACGACATATATGTATACAGGGAGGAGCTGGGGCGGGTCCGCATGTGGGAGAGATAGAAAGAGGAGAGTGGTGCACAAGGAGACAAAGTGTGCTTGTTTTGCAGTGGGGTGGTGTGTGAGGTGAGTGTGCGAGAACCACATAACTAGGGAGATAGACGTTTGGGGGCGACGTTTTGTGTGTATGGGAAAGATACACTCTACATAGTTCGTGTGCTTGGGAAAGAGAGATGCCGGGAGACCTAGCTAGAGAGTGGGGGAAGAGATGTGTGCATGCCCAAGAGATAAAGTGATAGAGACCTATATTGGGGTCCGGACTTTAGAAGAGAGAGGGGTGTTAATGTGCTCGTGTGTTGGTGTTTGGGGGAGAGAACGACTTCTGTGTGTATGTGTGGGGGGCGACGAGGGGGGGTGCTTCAGATAAAGAGTGAGGTGTCTATATTTGAGGGACTTTAGCGTAATTGAGATATACATGGTCAATAGTGTGTGCACTCAAGGTTGATCAATTTGTTTCATAGTTTGGACTATGAGATAACGATACTTTTGAACATGCGTGATATACTTTGGTGTACCAGAATTACAAACCTAAGATTGGAATTTTGGAATTTGACTCCATCATTAGCTTTTGTAATTCATTTAAACGGAGGTACATTTTAAGCCGGGATTTCGTGATTTCAAATTCATATATCAAACCTAGAGATATACACATACGGGCATGTTCAAACTTTATAATCATCCACTTTATTCATACACATACACATTTTTGCTTTTTTCATCATATTTAGGATAAACACATTTGGAATTTCATTTGAATTGGACCATATGATGGTATTTGCTTGTAGTAGCTCAATGATCCATATTTGAATTGAATGGACAATCTAAGTTTCGAGTTGGAAACATTGATTTTCAAACTTGCACTTTTTTTGCGTGCAAAACAAACAAATTCTCGGCCATGATATCATAGTCGGCCGTACAAGAGCATTCAGGCGCCAAAAGCTTTCAAACTTCCCGCTCACATCGAAATATCTCGCGCCCGAAAGTTTATCCCTGCGATATTCCTGTTTTACCCCTGCCACATGAACGGAAAAGGGCTGCTCTGGTAACTCCATTGTTTTCCCCTCTTTGCCCCCAACATTCTTCCCCAGAGCCCCTCCCCGACCCCCCCCCCAACCACGGCAAGCCCCCGAATCTAGTCCTCCGCCGCAGCGGTGGACCTCACACCCCGACAGATCTACCTTCCGCACCTTGGAACCCCCAACTGCCAACTCACCACTTCACCGGAGCCGCTTCAGCGACCGGCTTGTACACCGCTCCAGATCTCCTGGACCGCCATCATGGTCCACCGCACCGGATCTGCTTAACCGGCGCCCTCGTCCACCACAGTGTAGGCCCTTCACTGACTCCCTCATCCGTCCCTTTGTTGGCCCTTCATACAAGCCCTCGTCCGCCGCAACAGATCCGCCTCACCGAAAGCACTGTACAACGCGCCCGCCGAAGCCTTCGTCCACTGCACCGGACCCGCTCCACGGACGCCATATTCAACTCCACCGGCCCTGCTTTACCGACGCCGCAGCCTCATCAGGTTATTTCGATCTGTACTCCTTTGGTTTTTCTCTTTATAGTGCAACTGTTCACTTACCACAGATGAGCTTTCTTGTATGTCGACAGGCGCCGCAACCGTAGCACCGGAGCCGCTTCAGCGACAGCGACAGCCGGCCAAACTCAACCGCAACACGAGCACCATCGACGATCCTTAGCTATCAAGTATGCCAACGATACCCATACGCCGCCGAGAATCAGGTACTATTATCCAACGGCCGGCGCCTACGTTCACTTTCTTAGCATAAGCACCGCACCTTTGAATTTCTTCAGGGCATCATTCAGTTTTTCATGAGACGCGTTATTCTGCTTGCACCTGTAGGGCCATACTTTTGGCAGTGAACATGTTACATGTGCTAAATTACATACCAGTGCGCATATAGTTAATATGCTTTAGTTTTGTCCTAAGTATTACTGTACTTCCTAGATATCACTGCCTACTATTTTACTTCTTGCATGCTATATTTATGATAATGGTGTTGTTCTGATGCCACCTGTTGGTTCCATCAGACTGCTTCATGTTCTCTATGATTAATTACACATCAGCAAACTAGCATGTGGTTCCGCTGGTTTTTGTTTGTTTTACCCTACATTTTCTGATGCTAGCTATTACATCACTGCTACGAGCCTTTGTTCATTACTTTTTTGTGTGTTCTTGATCTTCCCAAGTTGCATGACTAATTTGATACTTCTATTAATTATGGAGCTGCCAACCCCATCAAGCAAAATATTTCTTATTTTGGGGCTGGCACCTCGAACAAGCATAAAAATAGAGGGAAGAAGATATATTGTCGTGTATGCACACACCCTTCTTTCATTAGTTTAGATGAACCATTGATGATCAATTCGAACCAGTGCATGCGATTAAAATTAATTTTACATAAATAGAGGGTGCAGAATAAACTACAACAAGTAGATTTGCAACCACGGGATGCTGACGATATCTTCAAAGAACATTGCAACAGCAGCGAGGCTTCATAGCAACATATGGTAAGCCAGTGTGTTTTAGTACATGTGAAATGTAATGCGTGTGGGCTACTTTCTTGGCTTGTGCCCTCAACCTGTAATCCTACAGAATAACAAATAGTTCAGTTGTCTGCTTTGCTGTATTGCTTGATTCGAATGCTTGTTTGTTACTTGTTACGCTATACCTGAGTTGGCCAATATGTCAGCAGTGCCTGCTGTACTATCGTAAAGAAATGCATGCCTAGTTCATTTGAGTCCTTAACTTTTCCTCTGAACTTCATCACAAGACTGTCTTCGTAGTTTATATGAGGCCACACTGTTAAGTGCTTTCTCAGATTATTTCAACTGCTTAGATGCCTTGGCAACTTAGCGGTGGTACACTCCCTTTCAACTAGGGATGTCAACTGGGTTCCGTTTAATCCCGATTAAAGTCCACTAGTGGTATGATAGTTCAAAAGAGTTTTTGTTTTTTGAGGAAAATGAACCAGGGAGCTAGAAAAAACTAACTAGATGGGACTGGCGGATGTCGTTTATTTGCCACTTACATCCCTAGTTTCATCTTACCATTTTAATTTATTTTCGGCTGATGCTGCTTCGAACCATTTAAATATAACTTGCCATGCTCCGCAATAATTCGTATGTCGTTTACCATGTAAGCTTACTGCCTGGATCATGCGATAACTATATCTTACTTATGTCCAGCGGAAACCTTTCAGGATGCCATTCACACTAGGACACAATGTACAACCCCAGAATCTATTTGTGGAAGCAGTGCACCATCCATGTTACCAGATGGTAGCAGTTCAGAGGCAACACCGCCGGAGAGCAGTCTGAGCACAGATATTATAGTTCTTGAGGCTGTACTAGAGGCAGAAAGAGATGGTGTGGCTGCCATGAATGAGGTAATATCGATCTTGAAGCTGGAAATTATGCAACCCAAGAATTGGAGGAAGTAAGAATGTTGCATTTGAAGACGGAGGAGGTCCTGCTGCTTCTGCTATCTGAAGCCCAAGGTAATCCCAGTTCTTCTTTAGATAGCAGTTGAAATTGTCATTAGATTATTGTACTTGCATGTTGTGTCATGTCTCTGAATGGATTATGTTGTAAGACCCCCTATGTTGTCCATGTGTTGTAATGATCCAAAATTTTTAGGCGAGGTAATCCTCAGTACTTGTATGATTGATATAAGGTGAACTGTTTTTCGTGTGAGCATATTGTATTGGATGAAATAACTGTTTGACTCAAAGTGTATCCAACCTACTGAATTCGAAGATCACGGCATTTCTAAATCATAATCATATATAAAGGTGGAATAAATCTTTGTTGTGGTTTTGAAGAAATAAATAACAAAACGTAGAATTATCTGTGGATATTCGTAATCGAATAAAAATTGGATTTGGATTTAGTTGCCAGGGCCCAGGGCAAACATGAATGCTAATTCTCCCAAGTTTTGAACGAAGCGGCTAAACACCCACTATCATTTGTGGGCTGCCCGAAGCAAGTGTTTATGAGATGGAAATTACTGTCTACCCCTGACACTTGACATCCTTATCGACCGGATTTACACTGCTGTCGATAGGGGTAGACTAGTAACTTCAATCAGACATGACACGACGGCCTCTGAGCCCATTCAGACATGGTGGGCGCCAAACATGGGCGGCAAAACACATTTGATTCAAGCTTGTCCGAAAGACATGTGTCTCTCCCTCCATTTCCCCATTCATCCACGGTGGGCGGCAAAACAAACTCTCCTCGTCCGAAATCGATGTAGACTAATATTTTAAATAGGGGCAGATGTGTAACTTCCCTCAGACGTGACACAACCTCCCAACCTGTCAGCCCCGTTCATACACCGTGGGCGGCAAAACACCCTCTCCTCGCCCAAAATCATTACCGGCAAATATTTGGGAGATGCGAGATTACCGTCCTATCCCCAACTGACGTGATGTCCGAAATTTTAAATGGGGCATAAGTTCGTAACTTTCCCACATTTCAGACAAGCGCGTCCCAAATTTTGAGATCGCCCCTCCCCCTCCATTTCCCCATTCATACACCGTCGGCGCCACGACAACCTCCCCACTGCGGCCAGCCTCCTCCTTCCGCCACCCCATCCTCCACCTTGCCGGAGCCGCTACCCCTACCCCGTCGTCCACTGCAAGAGATGGACGTCTCTCATCCACGACGTCGGACCAGGATCCTTTCATCACGTCATCTCGCTTCATCGGCGCCGTCGTCCACTTTGCCGTTGCCGCTCCTACGACCGCCTCGTCCACGGCAACAGGATTTATCCCCCAACCCGGTCGTCTGCCATCTAAAGTCTTCTTCCCCGCCGCCGACAGCCATCGCACCCGCAGCACCCTCAACGTATCAGCAGGGGCCTACACGGCGTCGCAAGAGAGGTGGTACTCTTCCATATGTTCTTAAGTTATTGATATCACCCGAAAAATAGATCTTAAATTGTTTACTGTACTTTTCTTGTCCGTACCAAATCGTAGTGGCTAGTTGAATGCAAACATTGGTTGCGAAGTAGCTTTGTCCGGTTTGCACCTTCAGATCCGCCATGTCATAGTCACTATACTCATAAAGCTTATGGTTTCCCCCCTTTATATTCACTACCATCATCGTAGGTGCTTCCCTGCTTCGTGTCGTGCTAGCACTGCTCCTCGAGACCTCAACCCATCAAGCGAAACAACATGCCACTCATAATTCCAAAGCTTACGTGTTGAAATACGAATCTGATATGATGCTCATATTACTAAAACAGAGAATGTTTAATTGGTCACCTAATGTTCCTATATTCGTTTCGAAAAGCATGTGCGCCACCCACTGGTCCAGCTAGTTCCACTTTCCTGATTTTACTTTTGATGCTTAGGGTTTTCCCCTTTTATCTACTCTACTATGATCTGTGTAGGTGCTTTCTATCATACTAGCATTACTCCACCCTTCAAGCTAAACAACACAACACTCAAAATTCCAAAGCTTAGTTGTTCAAATATGATTGTGATATGATACTAATATTAGTTAACAGACACATTTAATTGGTTAGTTAAAGGTCCCACTTGAGTTTCCAAATGCATGTCGTGATATATAGAGAGACAGCAGAATTGCATTTCTTTGTCACTTGTTGACTGTACTTTCTTGTTCATACCAAATCTTAGTTGTTATTTCAAAGCAAATATCGGTTGCTAACTACCTTTTGCGTGGTTTGCAGCTTCAGATCTGCCATCCCACTGCCACGGTCAACACTATACTCATCATGCTTAAGGTTTCCCCATTTTATGATGACCACGATCAGCCTATGTGGTTCGTGTCGTAATAGCACTGCTCCACCCATCGAGGTAAACAAGCTTAGTTGTACAAATTCAAATCTGATATTACGCTGATATTAGTAAAACTGAGAGATGTTTAATTGGTTAGCTAAATGTACCTACTTTAGTTTTGAAATGCATGTGAGCCACATATGGAGAGACCGGAAGGAATAGTATTTCTCTATGCGCTCTGGTTCATCATGGGTGGCCAACCGACATTATATAGAAAGACTTGTAATATCTTCAATCTGCTTGCTCTTCTTCTCTTCTTTAAGATGATCCTCTTCTCTTGCGGTCGACTGGTCAGGTCGAGTTATTCTCCCTTAGTATATTTTGAATCTGTCAGGTCAGGTCGACTTGTTCTTCTTTACTATATGTTGAAGTTGTCATCTGCGAAGTATCATCACTTCTGGAGCTCTCATATTTTGAGTAGTAGGCCACATTATATTAATGCACACACCAAATTACAGCATGCATGGCACCTCTTAGAAGTTGCAGAGATAGCACAAAGGGGTTTACAGGGAGGAAGTATTGGATTAGAATCACTTCTGCATTACAAAGATAATCTCACTTGTTTTTATGTTTTCATGCATGTCAGGTATTGAACATTATCAAAATGAATATGAGAATGGGCGCACGAGAGGAATATTGCGGAACGATCCACTGGCTAACAAACTTGGCATGGTGGAGGATGACCTATCTTATTCACCCATCAAGGTGCATGCTCTAACTTGGCAAGGTTGTATTGGTCGCACATATTTTGCATCTGACCTCTTGCATTACTTCTACTTTGTTACACCATCTGCTTAGTTTAAGCATCATATATGAGTATGCCATACCTATCCATTTTATGTACCTATTCCATGTGTCGTCATACTATGTTTTTCCAGTCAAATGTTGTTCTTTCGTAATAGATGTCCAAAAGGAAGAGGGTGATTGCAGATCCTCAAGGAGTACAAACTAGGTATTTGGAAAAGGTAGTGATACCTGTTAAATCAGATAGATCAGCAGCCACAGAAAACACAGGCCCAACTATAACAGACTTTACCCCTACTCCAGTGGCCAAACCCCTATTAGAACTGCTGACAGCCCAGCGTCAGGTACTGTCTATGATATCAATTCAAAATTTGAACTCCTAAATTTCTGCATGTGACTTACCTTCTCTCTTGTATGAAAACTAATTTCAGATGAATCTCCTTGCTCAAAGGATCATAGGATCTCACGACAATACTGGGCTCTGCATTGCTCTTGTCAGTACCTCTTGCCCTTTGTCAGCATACTTACACTCATTGCTGTTTGATTATGTAGCATCAGTGTAAATGTTCGCTTCTTTATCCTTCCTTTGCTTGAAATTATAAGATCTATATCTACTCTTAGATAAATATAGAATTAACACAATGGTTATGAAGTTTTGGATTGCTCATGTAAGTACCTGTTGTCATGTACTCCCTCTGTATCGAATTAATTGTTGATCAATTGGATGTATTTATAACTTAATAGTGCTAGATACATCCGTTTGAGCGACAACTAATAACAGACGGTGGTGGTATTACTGTACATGCATCGTGAGATAGTTCATTGTCTAGCATTAGTCTGCATCTTATCTGCCCTGCCCTCCACTTTCTCCAAATTATCATATCTACATTTACTCTTACCAAAATGTTGAATAAAGCCAATGCCACTTCAAACGTTGATGTCTGCATTCCTCTTGTCAGTACCTTTTGCCTTGTAACGCTGTACTTAATTAATTGCTATTTGATTATGTATCATCAGTCTGCACCTGAGCTTCATTATCCTCTATTTCTTCCAATATTATTTGATCTATATTTACTCTTTGCAAAATGTAGAATAATGGCAACGCTTATAAAGAATTTTCTTTGGGGAATTTATTGAATTATATTTCCATCAACATGGAGAAGGGCTTTGTCCAGCCCGTGTTAACATGTAATGCAAGTTCATCCTTCTCAAGCCTTCAAACTTTGTTCTAGTATAGATTTGGATAGGCATCATTTCCTCCACTGCTGTTTACATCTGATTGGATGTTTGCAACAACTACCAGTTTTAAACTGTAGTTGTAAAAGCATGTTCCTTATGCAGAACAGATCCATTTATTTGCTTATATAATTGTGAAACCTGTTACATGTCTCCTTGTTTCTCTTTCAGAGTCGTATCTCTTATGCCAGGCAGAACTTTAGGAAAGATAGTGAGCCAAACCATCTTGAGGACAGCGAGATGACCCCAAGGTCCTGTCTTGATGAAGACAGTGAGTTGAAGCTACTCACCAGCAGGTGTGAGACAACCTCTGTGCAGTCACTGCCTCAATCAGTTCGACTTCTTCAGTCTCAACTTAAAGCAGAAAGGCTTGCTTCAGCTCAGCTCCGACTTGAAGTCAAAGATGTGATGAAGATGTCAGGGGACTGCCTTGCGCACTATGGTGCCATACAGCTAGGGATGAAGCATCTATCGTTGACACAACTGAGGTCTCATCAGCTTGTTCGGCTGCTTGCGGGGGCCCGAGCTTGCCAGGTCTAGTGCCTTCTGAAGTGCTCTCAGCTTTGTATATTCTTTTGTCGGTGCCTTTATATGCACTGGTGGCGACCTTTGATGCCCAGTGTATGTAATCCGCTGTCATGTTGCGCTTTATTATCACCGGGTAGCGAATTTGATTCCTAATATGCCGTAATTTCTTTGTTGTATAGTCTAGGTTTATTCTTTGGTCGGTATGCTGTAATTTAGGCCGGAACGTTCAGTGGATCTCAGTGTTGTTGGTCTTCAGGCCGGCTCGTTACTCATATGGGCCAAAACGTGGGCCTATAATCAGCTTGGGCCATTAGCAGGTCTAAACCTATAGTAGTTTCCCGCCTTTAATAGGCCATGGGCTACATATTTACTGTAGTGACACTGGGCTTCCTACGGGCCGTAGAAACAATGGGCCTTCTACGGGCCATATCATCAATGGGCCTTAGACGGGTCGTATGATCGATTGGCCAAACATGGGCCAAAAACAGACCGCATTATGGCCGTAAACGGGCTAGAGTTGGAGTCGCCCGTTCATGGGCCGACCATAACGGGCCGTCGTTAATAGGCCGTATTTGATGACGCTATGAAAACGGCCCAACGTATTAACGGGCCACAAACGGGCCGACTGTAACCACGGGCTGAATTTGGCCCACAAGCAGAAAATGGCAGTAACGGGCCGTAAGTAACCGAATGCTGGAAATGAGCCCGAGAATAAATGGACTGCAAACGGCCCAATGGATTAATGGGCCGTTAATGGGTATAAAGTGATACACTGTTCATTACGGGCCAGTTTCACCACGGGTCGTTAATGGGCCAAGAGTTACAAAGGGCCTCGTCTGGGCCGAAAGACGTCATGGGCCATACATGGGCCGGAACTTGAAATGGGCTGGAATCATATTGGACAGCCTAGATGACGCTACTGGGCCTAATTCGGATAGGTCGTAACGGGCCCTGGGTTAGCGGGTTGTAAATGGGCTATATGCGAACAGGTCGTTAACAGGCTTTCCATGGGCCGGCCCGCCACCTTTTGACCAAGTCAAACGGGCCGGCCTATTCACAGGAATGGGCCTCTGTTGGGCCGTGCCATGTGTCGATGTATCATAGGCACCTTCGGTCCAATGAGTGGATGACATCTGTCCCAACGGTGAGCCGACACGTGTTTCCTCCAGCCAATGATGATTTTACACGTGGAAAATCCCCATTGGTCGGGGCTGTTAGCGGGTTATCGGATCCAAAACCGGACCCGATAGCTTAACGGCGTTCCGTTACGGTGGATGCCACGTGTCGGTCACCCTTGACGAAAGCACTTCTGTGACGCGCGATTTATCGTCATGGAAGTGGACACTTCTGTGATGATAATTTTGGTAATGTCATGGAACACTTCTACGACAGCACAGGTATGACTATCTTGATTCTGTCATAAAATTGTCATGGATGTACATGCATGACAAAAAATGCGAACTACTGTGACAAACACGTATCATCACGGAAGTGTATTTTTTTGTAGTGACCGTATGCTCATTACCATAAACATGAAAAGTGACATTGCCTTTGTTGCAGTCAATAACAGCCCCTGCAGTATTCAAAAAGGGTCTACCAAGGATAATCGACATACTATCGTCCTCGGGAATATCAAGAATAACAAAGTCCGTTAAAATAGTAACGTTTGCAACCACAACAGGCACATCCTCACAAATGCCGACAGGTATAGCAGTTGATTTATCGGCCATTTGCAAAGATATTTCAGTAGGTGTCAACTTATTCAAATCAAGTCTACGATATAAAGAGAGAGGCATAACACTAACACCGGCTCCAAGATCACATAAAGCAGTTTTAACATAGTTTCTTTTAATGGAGCATGGTATAGTTGGTACTCCTGGATCTTCAAGTTTCTTTGGTATTCCACCCTTAAAAGTATAATTAGCAAGCATGGTGAAAATTTCAGCTTCCGGTATCTTTCTTTTATTTGTAACAATTTATTTCATATACTTAGCATAAGGATTCATTTTAAGCATATCAGTCAAATGCATACGCAAAAGGATAGGTCTAATCATTTCAGCAAAGCGCTCAAAATCCTCATCACCCTTTTACTTGGATGGTTTAGGAGGAAAAGGCATGGGTTTCTGAACCCATGGTTCTCTTTCTTTACCGTGCTTCCTAGCAACGAAGTCTCTCTTATCATAACGTTGATTCTTTGATTGTGGATTATCAAGATCAACAGCAGGTTCAATCTCTACATCATTGTCATTGCTAGGTTGAGCATCAACATGAACATCATCATTAATATTATCACTAGGTTCATGTTCATTACCAGATTGTGTTTCAGCATCATAAATAAAAATATCATTGGGATTCTCAGGTGTGTCAACAACATGTTCACTAGAAGCATGCAAAGTCCTATCATTTTTCTTTTTCTTCTTTTTAGAAGGACTAGGTGCATCAACATTAGTTCTCTGAGAATCTTGCTCAATTCTCTTAGGGTGGCCCTCAGGATACAAAGGTTCCTGAGTCATTCTTCGCCCTCTAGTCACAACTCTAATAGCATTATCATTTAATTCATTGAGCAAATCATTTTGAGCTTTAACACTTGTTCTACTTGAGTGGTAACCATAGAAGCATGTTTACTAATAAGTTTAAGTTCACCTTTAACTCTAGACAT
This sequence comes from Triticum aestivum, assembly GCF_018294505.1. NCBI lineage: Eukaryota > Viridiplantae > Streptophyta > Magnoliopsida > Poales > Poaceae > Triticum > Triticum aestivum. The sequence continues at coordinate 127,937,982 of NC_057814.1, read as the reverse complement.
ATAATCACTCAAGTGTTCAATCATATAAGCATTTCGTTTCAATTGTCTACCAACATAAGCATTAAAGTTTTCTTGTTTAACAATAAAATTATCAAACTCATCTAAGCATTGGCTAGCAGACTTATAACGAGGAATATCACCTTCATCAAATCTATAGAGAGAATTTACCTTTACTACCTGTGTCGGGTTATCAAGACCATGTATTTCTTCAATGGGTGGTAAATTCTTAACATCTTCAGCTTTAATACCTTTTTCTTTCATAGATTTCTTTGCCTCTTGCATATCTTCAGGACTGAGAAATACCCTCTTCTTCGGGGTTGGCTTAGGAGTCGGTTCAGGAAGTGTCCAATTATTCTCATTACTCAACATATTATTCAATAGCAATTCATCTTGATCAACAGTTCTTTCCCTGAAAACACAACCAGCACAACTATCCAGGTGGTCTCTGGAAGCATCGATTAGTCCATTATAAAAGATATCAAGTATTTCATTTTTCTTAAGAGGATGATCAGGCAAAGCATTAAGTAATAGGAGAAGCCTCCCCCAAGCTTGTGGGAGACTCTCTTCTTCAATTTGCACAAAGTTATATATTTCCCTTAAGGCAGCTTGTTTCTTATGGGCAGGGAAATATTTAGTAGAGAAGTAATAAATCATATCCTGGGGACTACGCACACAACCAGGATCAAGAGAATTAAACCATGTTTTAGAATCACCCTTTAATGAGAACGGAAATAATTTAAGGATATAGTAGTAATGAATTTTTTCCTCATGAGTGAATAGGGTGGCTATATCATTTAATTTAGTAAGATGTGCCACAACAGTTTCAGATTCATAGCCATAGAAAGGATCAGATTCAACCAAAGTAATTAACTCAGGATCGACATAGAAATCATAATCCTTATCAGTAATACATATAGGTGAAGTAGCAAAAGCAGGGTCATATTTCATTCTAGCATTCAAAGACTTTTCTTTTAGCTTAGCTAATAATTTCTTAAGATAATATCTATCATTGCAAGCCAGAAAATCTCTAACAGTTTCTTCATCCATAACATAACCCTCAGGCACAACACGCAATTCATATCTAGGGGGAGAATCTTCATCATCACTTTCATCAATATTATCAGTTTTAATAATTTCATTCTCTCTAGCCCTAGCAAGTTTTTTATCAAGAAATTCACCTAGTGGCACAGTATTATCAAGCATAGAAGTAGTTTCATCATAAGTATCATGCAAAGCAGAAGTGGCATCATCAATAACATGCGACATATCAGAATCAATAGCAGAAGCAGGTTTAGGTGTCGCAAGTTTACTCATAACAGAAGGTGAATCAAGTGCAGAGTTAGATGGCAAATTCTTACCTCCCCTCGTAGTTGAGGGATAAATCTTGGTTTTTTCGTCTTTCAAGTTCCTCATAGTGATCAACAGATATAAATCCCAAGTGAATCAAAGAATAGAGTTATGCTCCCCAGCAAAGGCGCCAGAAAATAGTCTTGATAACCCACAAGTATAGGGGATCGCAACAGTTTTGAGGGTAGAGTATTCAACCCAAATTTATTGATTCGACACAAGGGGAGCCAAAGAATATTCTCAAGTATTAGCAGCTGAGTTGTCAATTCAAACAAACCTGGAAGACTTAATATCTGCAGCAAAGTGTTTAGTAGCAAAGTAGTATGGAAGTAACGGTAACGGTGGCAAAAGTAACAATAGCAGTTTTGTAGTAATTGTAACAGTGGCAACGGAAAAGTAACTAAGCAAAGATCAATATGTGAAAAGCTCGTAAGCATTGGATCAGTGATGGATAATTATGTCGGATGCGATTCCTCATGCAACAGTTATAACATACGGTGACACAGAACTAGCTCCAGTTCATCAATGTAATGTAGGCATGTATTCCGAATATAGTCATACGTGCTTATGGAAAAGAACTTGCATGACATCTTTTGTCCTACCCTCCCGTGGCAGCGAGGTCCTATCGGAAACTAAGGGATATTAAGGCCTCCTTTTAATAGAGTACCGGACCAAATCATTAACACTTAGTGAATACATGAACTCCTCAAACTACGGTCATCACCAAGAGTGGTCCCAATTATTGTCACTTCAGGGTTGCCGGATCATAACACATAGTAGGTGGCTAATGACTTGCAAGATAGGATCAAGAACTCACATATATTCATGAAAACATAATAGGTTCAGATCTGAACTCATGGCACTCAGGCCCTAGTGACAAGCATTAAGCATAGCAAAGTCGTAGCAACATCAATCTCAGAACATACTGGATACTAGGGATCAAACCCTAACAAAACTAACTCGATTACATAATAAATCTCATCCAACCCATCACCGTCCAGCAAGCCTATGATGGAATTACTCACACACAGTGGTGAGCATCATGAAATTGGTGATGGAGGATGGTTGATGATGACGACGGCGACGGATTCCCCTCTCCGGAGCCCCGAACGGACTCCAAATCAGCCCTCCCGAGAGAGATTAGGGCTTGGCGGAGGCTCCGTATCGTAAAACACGATGAATCCTTCTCTCTGATTTTTCTCCCCGAACGTGAATCTATAGAGTTGAAGTTGAGGTCGGTGGAGCCTCAGGGGGCCCACGAGGCAGGGGGCGCGCCCCCCACCCTCGTGGACAGGGTGTGGCCCCCCTGGTGTTGATTCTTTCGCCAGTATTTTTTATATATTCCAAAAATATTCTCCGTGAAGTTTCAGGTCATTCCGAGAACTTTTATTTCTGCACAAATATAACACCATGGCAATTCTGCTAAAAACAGCGTCAGTCCGGGTTAGTTCCATTCAAATCATGCAAGTTAGAGTCCAAAACAAGGGCAAAAGTGTTTGGAAAAGTAGATACGATGGAGACGTATCAGTGGCCAAGAACCAAAGTGTTGCAGTCCGCCTGGCCTTAGCACCCATGGCCTCGGCCCCACCATCATGTCGCCAGCATCAGCAGTGACAACACCTCAGTGGATCAAGCCAGATGGCACCGCCTCGCTGGGAGTGGCCCGCGAACCCCTGGCCACAGATCTACAGCAAAGGCAGTTGCCAATCCATTGCCGGAGGGCGAGCTCTGTGGACACCGAGAAGGATGGCACGCCACCGGGAGGGGCAAGGAAGATGCGCGAAGTAGAGAGGCCACTGCCAAAGGCCACCAGAGCACCGCAGAGAAGGTGGACCCTGCCTCCACCGCATCGCGGCCTTTGCCATCGCTATTCTCCGACGGCGGCATGGGGAGGGACGGATAGCAATAGACGATGCTTGGTTTGTTTGGTCGCCCCCACCCCCGAGTCGCTAGGGCGAGGCGACGCGGGGTCATTACTTCCCAGCCTCTACACCAATTTTTTATCTTGATGTGTAGTCCCGCCACGCATCAAGCCTGATCCTCAATGATTTTTTTTATGAGTACCAAGATTTTATTTTGATGAGTGGTTTCACCACACACCAAACTTGATCCTCAACAAGTGATGGAAAAATTATGTGCATCACCTGTCAATTTTAGGAATTGAATGGTTAGGATGAACAACCGCATGACTAACCAAAGACCTAAGGCTCTCTTTGCTAAATGTTACCTTTGAATATGACATCTAACACTTGTCGTGAAGCAGTACTGGATCTGAATTGTGCACAATCTAGATTAATTGTTTGCCTGTGACAGTAGTAGGATGGGTTGGGCTTTAACCTTTTTCACTCTGATATTGCTGGTAGTGGTTGCTGTTAAACGAATCGGCTTAATCGGGATCTCTGATCCTTACTTGCTGTATGATGTGGTTGTTTGCTCTGATCTTCTACTGCTGCTGCTACTTGATCTTGTACTGCTCACTTGACCATGTACTGTTGTTTTGGTCCTAGAAGAGTTTAGTTTGGCATTGTAAGCAGTTATAGCATATCTTTGTCTTGTCTTGTGTTCATAGAGAGCATATGTATCTAAATCTAAAGAAAGGCATGGAAGTCACTGTGGTTAGAAGCCACGGAGGGAACTTGACACGCTCAAGGGCCACCTGGAGTTGGTCGTCAAGCTGAAGTCGCTCGTCTCGCTATTTTAGGTGTGACGAGTGCCCAGAATTCATCGGCTTCTTAGTATGTTGTGGTGTTCAAATTACTTCTTGCTTTGAGAATTGTGCTGAAGCGCCACGCAAGCTTGTTGTGGAACATGTTCGCTTGGCATAATGAATTTGAATGGAAGGAATTCGGATGCATGCATGAATGAATTTCTGGCTTCCCAACAGAGTTGTTGATTTGGGATGAATGGATGGATCATGCTTTTTTGTTTTTCCATGTGGATGTATTGAGTCCATTGCAACTGTGTTGTCTTGCTAGTCGTTGTCGTGGGTTTACTTGGCCACTAATTAATCTTGTTCTTTCACTCTGACCAGGAATCGGTTTGACTTGATGGTGAGGATGGCAAAGAAGTCTAGAGATGGTCGACCCACAGCCACTGGATGTTTGATCCTCCGGGATGGTTAGAAGATGGATTGATTTTCCTTTCATGTTTCTAGTGTCTGTATTCCGAGTTTGTTGTTTTGGGTTGCTGGGTGCTAGACCAAGAATCATCTAGGCGTTTTGCTGGTAGTGTGAATCAGTTTCGGCGAGTGTCTCTTTGAAGTGTCGACTCTGCACGCCACTATACAAATGAGAGGTGTGTCGATGACCTGTGACCATTCAGGCTCATCTAAGAAGCTGGTCGGTCGTCTTGGATTATAATCATCAGCTTAGTTATCAGTTTCTCCTGGTGTTGGATTAGCTTCATCTTTTTGAGATATGCGTTGTCTAGATTTTGTTGTGCAACATATTGCTTGAGTTGTTGTTAATCATGATTCGGTTGGTAGGATGATTTGGACTTTATCTAGTGTAGTGATTTTTAGTGTATGTATGAATGAATTGAGCAGCTTCATTCCTCATTCTTGATTCGGATTGCCTCAAGAAATTTGTGAGCGGATCATCCCTATTTCCTTGAGTTGGCAACCGTGTGTGGCTAGAACGTTTGTGCTTTTTTCGTTGGCTGATGTATGTATGTAAGGAGAAGGAGAAAGATGGCAGCAGTAGCTCTTAGAGACCCTGTTATTGATTTCGGACTGCCACATGCATTTGTGTGTCTTTGATAGTACTCTCTTCCTCCCCTCTTATTTTGACCTACCGCTAATTTCACAACATATTTGTTGTATATCAAAAGAATTTCTTAGTAATGGTGGAACTTAATGGCACTTTCAGAAATGAAGTACAATACTAAAACTGACCATGACGACGAGATTAGGCGCAACCAACTGAATCGGGCCAAGCTAGAGCCCAACCAAGCCCACAAGTTGCTGAGGCACTAGCCATGTTTCAGGCATACACAGCCACGCGTGCCTAGGATTTGCCTAAAAATGACCCAGATTTAGGTAAAAAGTGGCAAAACTTGTCAAATCTCAAAATCCATCCATCTAGGTCAGAATCTATCGATTTAGGCGACAATCAAGCAGCTTGCCCGGCCTCAGGCTAGTTTTTAGGAAGGCAGCCTACGAATGTCTTAGCTTTCCAGGCTAGTTTGCCTGTACCGCATTGCTTGGGCTGTTGGAGGCCTTGGGCTTTTCTAGCTTACAACTGATGTGGCCTTAGCGATGGATTTTCTTCACAGTCTAGCCACTAGCCATTCTCATGATACGAAGCACCAACAGGTACTTCAACAACACGCGTGGAAGGTGTGGAAAAACTAATTAACATGAAGACAAAATATGAATCAGCCAACTTTTTAAATTGGGAGAGAATCACTTCCTGGACTCTACACCAACTTTTTATCTTGATCTGTAGTCCGGCCACACATCAAGCCTAGTCCTCAACGATTTTTTATGAGTACCAAGATTTTATTTTGGTGAGTGATTTCACCACACACCAAACTTGATCCTTAATAAATGATAGAAAATTCTTGTGCATCACCTGTCAATTTTAGGAATTGAACCAGATGGTTAGGATGCACAAGTGCATGCCTAACCAAATAGCTAAGGCTCTCTTTGCTAAATTGAATATGTGAAGCTTGTATTTGAATCAACCACTATTGGTGGTTGGAGCTCGTATTGCCGACAAAACTGAAATGAAGAATGTAGTCCATGACTTCAATTATTTTTATCATTTACTTATCCATGTCACTTAATCATCTATTTGATTCATTCACTTACTTTATGATCTGTAGCAACGCACGTGCATTTAACTAGTTAGGGCATCTCCAACAGCGATCCACATGGATGCCTGACCGGCACCATCAATGACTAGGTCTGCATTGGGGAAGATACAATCATCTATTGTGTGGATATTTCACACAATCCTTGATCGAGATCTTCGGACCGGGGTACTTTCAGGGCGTCCGTTGATGAATACGTCGGACAAGTGAGGCTGGCCAGAGATGCTCGTATCCATTGATTATATGCATTGGACATGGAAGAATTGTCTTTTGGCATGGCAAGGCCATAGAGTGCATTGCCATGATCCAACCATCATTCTTGAAGTAGTTGCATCACAAGATCTATGGATTTTAAATTCATACTTTGGGTTGCTTGGTACACACAATGACCTCAGTGTCCTCAAAAAATTTCTACTTTTGCAAGGCTCTCTTTCGGTGAGGCTCCACCTTGCAACTATGTTGTCAGTGGGCACAAGTACAAAATGGGCTACTACCTTGTCAAGGCGCGCCACCAGGCCATGTGGGGCCCCTGGTTCCCATCCCGTATGGCTCTGGTACTTTTTGGATTTCTCGCGTCACAAAAAATATCGTATTAAATCCTCATGGTTTTTTTACCTCTGCATATATTGATTTCTGAAAAAACAAAAACATGTAGAAAACAACAACTGGCTCTGCGCACTAAATTAATAGGTTAGTCCAGAAAAATAATGTGCATTGCTAAAGTATCCAAAAGTGATAATATAATAGCACGAAACAGTCAAAATTATAGATACGTATCAGTGCCACCACTTTTTCGCCATCCCACAGCTAAATGCGCTAGGCTAAGAAATCATCTGCCGCCACTTCACAACCAAACCCTTTGCGTCAAGCCATCATTCGCAGTTTGCATCTCAGTGGATAAAGGCAACCACCAGATCTGGAGGGTGGAACCCTCACGAAGACCTTTCGATGGCGACCGCAATCCAAAGCGAGGATGCCCCCATAGGCCGGAGTGGCAACACAGACCAACATCAATGATGAAGCACAACATCGCCGACTACCACTTCGCCGGAGAGAGCCTTGTCCAGACCCATCAACCTAGGGGCCAACATGGACGAATCTGGAGCATGAGAGACAGATCTGACTAGTGGCCAAGAACCAAAGCGTTGCAGTCCGCCTGGCCTTAGCACCCATGGCCTCGGCCCCACCATCATGTCGCCAACATCAGCAGCGACAACACCTCAGTGGATCGAGCCAGACGACACCGCCTCGCTGGGAGTGGCCCGCGAACCCCTGGCCACAGATCTACAGCAAAGGCAGAGAAGGATGGCACGCCACCGGGAGGGGCAAGGAAGATGCGCGAAGCAGAGAGGCCATTGCCAAGGGCCACCAGAGCACCGCAGAGAAGGTGGACCCTGCCACCACCGCATCGCGGCCTTTGCCGTCGCTGTTCTCCGACGGCGGCATGGGGAGGGACGGATAGCAGTAGACGATGCTTGGTTTGTTTGGTCGCCCCCACCCCCGAGTCGCCAGGGTGAGGCGACGCGGGGTCATTACTTCCCAGCCTCTACACCAATTTTTTATCTTGATGTGTAGTCCCGCCACGCATCAAGCCTGATCCTCAATGATTTTTTTATGAGTACCAAGATTTTATTTTGATGAGTGGTTTCACCACACACCAAACTTGATCCTCAACAAGTAATGGAAAAATTCTGTGCATCACCTGTCAATTTTAGGAATTGAATGGTTAGTGAACAACCGCATGACTAACCAAAGAGCTAAGGCTCTCTTTGCTAAATTGAATATGTGAAGCTTGTATCTGAATCAACTACCATTGGTGGATGGAGCTCATATTGCTACCAATCTGAAATGAAGAATGTAGTCCATGACTTCAACTATTTTTACCATTTACTTATCCATGTCTCTTAATCATCTGTTTGATTCATTTACTTGCTTTATGGTCTGTAGCAAGCATGCACGTTTAACTAGTTAGGGCATCTCCAACGGCGATCCGTAAATTTCCTCCCGCATCCATTCACGGGCAGGGGACCAGTCCGCGGATACGGATGCGGGAGGCCGCCATCAAACATTGCCCGCACACATTTCAACTCGTATTTTAACTAACCGAAAGAAATTCATGAAAACGGCCAATATTCATCAAAGTTCGGATAGAAAATAGCACAAATCATCCATACATAGCATGCAAATAAGTCTAGTACAACAATGTCTAATATTCGACAAGTTAATCGGATGTCCAACAAGTTTTTCATCAAGAGATCATGTCGTCCCACACATTCTCCCCCTTCAACTTCATCCAACAGTGTGTGTAAGTAAATGGCCGTCCCTCTGTCATGTGGTACATTAGGCAGCGCGTGCAGGCTACATAATGTGTAGACCAACATCGATTGAACGAATGATTTAAACAAGTTGAGCAAAAGGAAGCAAAACTTACGATCTTGTCATGTCGCGTGCAATAGCCACCTTGCCTCCAGCTGACGAACCATGTTACAAAACTTGGTGACGCTGGTCTGCATAGCGTACCAGCGATAGGACAACGACCTCACGTTTGCGTTCTTGAATGACGTACATGTCGTAGGGCGGAATGTGCTTTCGTGCGTGAAATTATTCATGCACTTGCTGCTAGAAGGTCCCCCCTCTGCTCCTGCCTACGAAATTCGCGGATACGACCAACCACGCATCACACAACTACTCATCCTCCATGGTTGAGTAGCTCGCCATCCTTCGTACTCTAAAAGACGACATAGTGTTTGAAAATAAGCTCAATGGCATTTGACTGAACGCCTGCCGGGCGTGGTGTCCACCATGGAGGTCGTCGACAGGGGGGCGGAGTGTACCTGGGTACAACGGCTCCAGGGTGGATAGAACCATCGTAAAGGCGAGCGGGCCCGTCGGTGCTGGTTGCGAACGTCCGACAATACCTCTGTAGCGGGCGGAGACGTACATCAATGGTGGGGAGATGGAGGGTGCAAATGTAAAATAAGGGAGAGAAGTTGATGACTTTCGCGGTCCGGACGTATGCGGGGCGGTTTGAGGGTGGGCGTTGGAGATGCCCTTACAATGCAAATAGGGGTTTCTCCTCAAAACATATCCATAACTTTTCACAAGATAAATATAATTAAAAAAGGAAAGACCTTTATTACTTTCGGCCTCTACAGGAAAGATGATTGAAACAAAAGTTCAGCGCAAATTGTGAAGAAACCCACTAGCTCTCTTCGCCATGGTATTGAGATAAACATCAGCCGGCTGCATCGGCGAGACCATAACCGACGGACAACAAATTAAAGGGAGAGATCTCTCGAGCTCAAACAGAGGAACATCAATGGCGATAAAATTATTCATTCCATCACGGGAACTTCCCTTTCCTTTGCCGGCGAGCGCGGCGGCTCACTTGCGGAGGAAGCTGAGGATGCGGTCCTGCAACTCGATCGCTTTCTCACACCGCGGCTTCATGCAGTAGAAGACGTGGTCCTCGTCCATGGACTCGAGCAGCTCCACCTCGCCGCCGTAGCCGCTCGCCTTGAGGTTCTCGTAGTACCAGACGCCCCTGTCCCGGAGGCCGTCCTTCTCGGCGACGCAGACGAGCACGCGGTCGCCGGCGATGCGCGCCGCGCTGCCGCCGGCCGCCTCCGAGAACGGGTTGGACAGCGGGTCGTCCAGCCCCGGCGAGCCCGGGTAGAGGAACCGCCAGAAGGCGTCGGCCTTGGCCTTCTCCGCCTTCCCCGTGGTCGCCTCCTTGCCGATCTCCGCCGCGCCGCTGAAGTAGGGGTGCACCACGATGACCCCCTTGATGCCGACCCCGCCGGGGAGGGCGCCCCGCTCGCCGGCGCGCACGGCCATGACGTGCGCGATGGTGCCCCCGGCGCTGCCGCCCGCCAGGAACACGCGGGAGAAGTCGCCGTGGTCGAGCAGCCACGGCTCTGCTGCGCCGCCGCCCGTGGCGTGGGAGGCCACCCACTTGAGCCCCTCCCAGGAGTCGTCGTATGCCGCGGGGAGCGGGTGCTCCGGCGCGAGGCGGTACTCGAGCGCCACCGCGAGGACGTTGGCCGCGGCGACGAGGCCGTTGAGGTAGTTGTGCGTCATGGGGTCGGACGCGGAGCCGATGACGTAGGCGCCGCCGTGGAAGTAGACGAGGACGGGGAGCTTGCCGGCGGCGCCGGGCGGGAGGAAGACGCGCGCCCAGAGGCCGTTGGCCGGGTCGATGACGACGTCCCTGGAGACGACGCCCGTGGCGGGGTCGACGCCGGCCGGGATCGGGGGGAAGTTGAAGAAGCGCTCCACGCGGCCGCTCTTGTACTGGCGGACGAGCGGGAAGAAGTCGAAGTGCACCTCCTCGTCCGAGCCGCCCGTCGCCGCCATTGGGACGAGCTAGCGGAGCTCTTCTGGTCGCGTCGCGTATTCGATCGTTCGTGGGCTAGCTCGCTCGTGCCGTCGCTTCGAGGCTTTGCTCCCGAGTCTCGATCGCCGGCACTATGTAATGGAGTGGTGGATGACAGATATTGGTGGACCGAACGGTTGGTGTGGTGGCAAAAATGGCGGTACGGCCACTTTTTGATGGTTTGGTGCGCGGCAGAGCAGAGCAGTGTTGGCGAATGGCGAGAGTGGAGATGCCCACCAATCCAAACGCGCGGTCGGTGCCGATCATTGCGGGCATCAAGAGGGGGGGTCTTTTTCAGGGGCAATGCTACACTCACGGGGGGTCCACGGGGAGTTTACCGGGTTGATTAAGTATTAGTTGCCAGGATTTAATTAAGGTTCGCAGGCCCCAGAGTGAAAATCGGGGGGGCAAATTAGGAGATGGCACGTAGACGTAGGCCACTCCGTAAAGGTCCGTTGAAGGAGCCCGTGAGTCTAGTATTATCCCTTTTTCAGCGTAGCTCCTCCTGGCCCCGAGACCAACGGAGTAGAGTACTACTTGGAGCTAGAGGAGGCTCTCAGCATGCACGTGATTGAAGTGCGCGCTCCGCAGCACATGTCGTCGTTTTCCATTTTTTTTACTCCGATTCGATCCAACGAAACAAACTGGAGCGACCGGTGGGACCCGACCCACCCAATTTTCTTTCTTTCTTTCTTTGTTTCATCTCTCTCAGCGAGACCCTCCCTCCCAGGGTCCCACGTCGCGCGCCAGCTCCATCTCCGCGGATCCTGGCTACTGCAGGTTGCCGGCGACTCAATCGCGACTCTTCTTCAATTCAATTCTACTCTATTCTCACAAGAAGAAAAGAAGAAAAAATCGTACCTTTTGTAGACGCCTCCAAAGCAATCCACCGGACCGGAGGGGAGCCTTCTTCCCCAGTCCCGGTGATGCTTTGGTTGCCGACGCCTCCGCTGCTCCATCGTTCGATTCGATTCACACGCCAACACCGACCTACAATTTCGGTGCTTTCCTCGCCGTGGGCGTCCGTGGGGAGCACCTCACTTCTCCCATTGTTGCGGCGCGGACCCCACCCCCCATGCCCTGCATACCATCAAGCTTGTGTCCTCCCTCTCCGGCCAGTCACCGCCACGGGACCGTCGATCTGCACCTCCTCGATTCCAGAAATCTCGTCTTCTCCAAGTTTTGTCCCTCTCTCCCACCGTGTCACCGCCCACAATGTTCGACGAAACAATATTGCTAAATCTCAGTCGACTGAGACTTGATTATGCCTCAGTTGATGTCATATTCGTGAGATCTTGCATGGAGATTCATGCAAATTTTTCTTTTAGTTTTTTCCTTTTTCTTTCTTACATGCTATGCCACTTGATTGAGACTTGATTAAGTCTCAATCGTTGATGTCATATTCGTGAGATCTTGCATGGAGATTCATGCAAATTTTTCTTTTAGTTTTTTCTTTTTCTTTCTTACATGCTATGCCACTTGATTGAGACTTGATTAAGTATCAATCGATTGAGACCTAGCCACACCCTCGACGAAATGCATACCTGCAAGTAGAGGGTGCATCAAACCTAACCCACCACCCAGTTTTTTTTAAATACTAACCCACCACCCAGTTCTTCTCAATGAAACGAATGAGAAATCCCAGTTTGAGAGTAATATATAAAAACCCTAAAGCGGCTCGCGCGCACACACACGTAAGAGTCAACTCTAACCACCAAAAAATAGTTAGCCTCTTCCGCAAGTACTCACTAAAGAAATACAAGAGCATTTAGATCACTATTTCGTTATGGAGGTTATTTTTTTGGTAATACTACAACTTCATTAGTTTATTATTATCACATACACATGCATGCATACATACATTCATGGGATCCCTACATTCATCACCATGCAAGCACAACTAGTGGGCGCGGAGAGAAGCCGAACCACACGGTCAATTTTTGGTGATAAAGTTACCGCTGACAGTCCACCTCAACAGGTACTCCATTTTCATCGACAAAGTTACCACTAACGCACTACAAGAAATATGTCAACTAGTGACCTTTTGTCAGTGACCCTGGAAGAATTGGTCATAGATCTATGACCATTTCAGACCAATTGGTCAAAAGCTGTTTGGGGGGCTCCAAACCCTAAACTATAATGACCGTTTTGGTCAGAAAGGTCGTAATTTCCTTACACGAAATGGTCATAAAGCAGATAGCACTAGTCTGCTGCCTTATTTCTAGCTGATCACGACCAATATAGATGATCATAACCTTGTAAATTGTGGTGGGTTGCTATGACTAGGCGCCACCTCATCAGTTTTGCCTATGTGTCATGTCCATGTGGCAATTTTTGCCCCATGTTGTGAAGCAACCTATATTTCTGTCATTTCCAAAATTTCCAAAAAAATCTCATAAATTCTTTGGGTCATATCTTCGTCAAATATGTAAAAAACCTTCCTTGCCTGGTTAAAAAATATTCAACAATATTCATTTTCCTATTCTGTTCAGAACAACACTTTGTGAAAGAAGTACCACTTTGGCATGTCCAAATAGTATCCATTTTCTATGGTGCCTTCCTATGCCCAAATAACCATCCTCCACCAAATGCCAGCTCAATCCATTCATTATTTCGAGCCCAGCTTCAACATTCGTATTTATGTCCAGTGTGGTACTTTGCAAAGCAAGTACCACCTGGTCTCCTCCTTTTGAGCTGAAAATTTGTGAAGACGGTCTTCTTAGTAACTGATCATCCTCAGCCAAAACTCATGCTCATTAGCCATGTACATTTCCTGTACCGCTAATCAAACACTTGGCTGCTAATTCATGTTTGAGCATCGATCAGTCTCCTCGTGAGAATCTTATGTTGTAATTTTCTTCCTAGCACCTACCTGGGGAGTGCCCAAACCACTAGACATGCCTAGGCCGCCCAGAAAACATGGCAACGCCACGGTCACGCGGTGACCACGCGGCGGGCATGCAAGTTTACGCGCTCTAGAGTTGGGGCGACCACCGCCCAAACCTCGACGTATCGCCACCAAACCATGTATTTATGATTAAATAGGTACTTATGTAACTAGAAATGATTTTTGGAAAAAATAAATAGCAAACTATGAGGCAGCTGCAGTTCAAATTTGACCCGCTTCCAACTGAATCGACGGAAATTTGTCTTTTTCACGAGAGGTGGATCAAAACTTTTTACACCCAACCATTTTGTCAATTGTGCATTAAATATGTCCTAGTATTTTAGAAAATTGATTTGGTCCAATTTTGCAACAATTATTTGGGAGGTCCTTCACAAAAAAACCTCCTTTTGGGCACTCGAAAAATGGTTTTTTCGTCCAAAGAAAATGAAAACTTCCGTAGGCAACATTGTTTGACATTCCAATATGCACCCTTGTGCACAATATGAGATCATTTGAACAAACTATGCCATGAATGTGGCCATAAGATTGATCATCTGGCTTGAAAGCCATTGATCTCCACAAATGATAGCTCGTTTTTTAGAACACTTTTTTAAAATAATTGCCGTATTATAAGTTTGTTATTTTTCCTGGGAACTTGGCCACATATAATGACACAATGTGAAGGTTTCCCAATTTTTTAATTTTGTTTGAATTTTTTATGCCCGTTTCAAAATGCAGTCAAAACGGCGGGAATGACCGTTCCTAGCTAGTGGTTGAATCTTGGAAAACCTTTGGTGTTTCTATGATTAAATAGATACTTTTGTACCTAGAAATGAATTTTGGAAAAAATAAATAGCAAACTATGAGACAGTCGCAGTTCAAATTTAACCTGTTTCCAACTAAATTGGCGGAAATTTGTCCTTTTCACCAGAGGTGGATAAAAGCTTTGGACACCCAACCATTTTGTTAATTGTGCATTAAATATGACCTAGTATTTTATAAAAATGATTTGGTACAAATTTGCAACAAATATATGGTAGGTCATTCATAAAAAAACTCATTTCGGGCACTCGAAAAAATGGAAAATGAATTTTTCGTCCAAAGAAAATGAAAACTTCCTTAGGCAACATTGTTTGCCATTCCAAGATGCCCCTTTGTGCACGATATGAGATTATTTGAACAAACTATGTCATGAATGTGGCCATAAGATTGATCATTTGGCTTGAAAGCCATGAATCTTCACACATGATAGCTCATTTCTGAGAACACTTTTTTAAAAGAATTGCCATATTACAAGTTTATAACTTTTTCTAATAACTTGGTCACATATAATGACACAATGCGAAGGTTTTCCAATTTTTTGATTTTTTTTGAATTTTTTATGCCCGTTTCAAAATGCGGTCAAAACGGCAGGCATGCCCGTTCCTATCTAGTGGTTGAATCTTGGAATTTTTTGGTATTTCTCTGATTAAATAGATACTTTTGTACCTAAAAATGATTTTTTGAAAAAATAAAGAGCAAACTATGAGGCAGCTGCAGTTCAAATTTGACCCGCTTCCAACTGAACCGACATAAATTTGTCTTTTTCACGAGAGGTGGATAAAAACTTTTGACACCCAACCATTTGGTCAATTGTGTATTAAATATGGCCTAATATTTTAGAAAACTAATTTGGTGCAATTTTGCAACAATTATTTGGTAGGTTCTTCACAAAAAAACATTTTTGCACTCGAAAAATGATTAAAAAATAGCTAGAAATATGAAAAATGCATACAAATCGGTCCTAATCCATGAAATGTTGTCTAAATCTAGTGAAAATTTGTGTGGTGCCCTTTTGCAAAATATTTTTGATAGCTACTTCACAAAATCCCTCTATTTTTAGTACTTGAAAACTATTTTACATCACTGATTTTCTGAACCAATCATAACTCTGTCCACGGATCGATGACATGGCGTCCATCCATCCATCCATCCCACATCCATCCATCCATCTCTCCATCCCACATCCATCCATCCCACATCCATCCATCCATCTATCTATAGAAAAAAGGAAAAAAAAGAAAAGAAAAAGAGATACCCCCCACCCGCAGCCCAAACCCTAGCTCAGATCGACCCCTCCCCCCGTCGCCTCCTTCCTCCCTCGTCCCCATCTCCTCGCCGCCGCCCCCTTCCCGATCTAGATTCCTCCTCCGCCGCCCCTCCCTTCCACCACCCAGTCGCCCCCTCAGCAGATCAAGCGAGCCGCCCAACCTCACCGGCCTCCTCTGTCTCTTCCGGTCAGATCCGACGGGCACATCTTCCTGCAACCACGAGCGACCACCCCGGCCTCCACTCCACCGCCGGCATCCTTTCCCCTCCCTCTCCGTAGATCCTTTTGAGCAGCCACCTTGAGGGCGGCGCCGCCACCAGCGGGAGGGGGAGGGCGCCGCCACCAGCCGCGGCGGAGAGGTAGAGCCCCGGCACCCCCGATGGCTTCGCCGTCCCCAGGAGCCACTTCACCCCGTGCTTGAGCGCCAGCTGCTGCTCCTACCGCGTTACCCCGCCGGTGAGCAGTGGCGGATGCTCCCGGCCGCTGAGGGCGCCGCCGGCGGCGGATTCCCCGTACGTGAGGGCGAAGCAGGCGCAGGTAACACGACCGCTGCCATCAGGCGCGATCCCTTCCCCTTCAGGTTCTGAAACCCAGCACCGTGCTATCTCGTCGTTCAGGCCATTCTCCATCGGGTAGGGTTTCGGGGTGCCTAATTAGATGCAACTGATAGATATGGTAGATCGACTTGCTGTGCTGCACTTCGTGTTCCTGATTGTTCGTATAAACTCGTCTCAGGATGATTCTGTTAGTTGAATTGAGCATTGTAATGGTATTCTGCACTTGCTAAATCAATAATGTTCCTCAGTGTGTTAAATCAAGCCTTGAAGAGCTGTTGTGCTTGTGCCTGTGCTGATATCCGAGACACATCTTGCATACAGATGACGCTGGTGCTGTTGTGCTTGTGCATGTGCTGTTATGTTGATCTGTGCGGGTTTCAAGCGTTAGGCTCGATTTCTTGTTGGTAGATAAATAAATACTCTTAGCAGACTGGATTTGAGGTGTTCTAGTTTATTTGGTAGACGAAATTCAGTTTAGATTCTGAATTTGTTGAATATGTGACAATTCCTTCATTCTCAAGTGCAATAGATCCTTTGTTGTAGTAAGAATTCATATTATTGTGATGTTTACTCCTGTTTAAGTTTTTCATTCTCATTGTTCTGACCGGTTACCATTTTGGTTTGCAGAAAGGTACCAAGAGGGTGCATTTCGTCAGGAACTTGATCAGGGAGGTCGCTGGGTTTGCTCCGTATGAGAAGTGTATCACTGAGCTTCTCAAGGTTGGAGGACAAGCGTGCCCTGAAGGTGGCGAAGCGAAAGTTGGGTACCCACAAGAGGGCGAAGAAGAAGAAGAGAGGAGATGTCCAGTGTCCTCAGGAAGATGAGGTGTGTAAAATTTGGGCAGTTCTGGAACTAACTAGGAGTTAGGACGCTATATTTTATTAAAAATGAGTTGCTGTGAACTAGTATCAGTTGCAAAATGTGTTACATATTGACCCGGAGGTCGGGATCATGACTCGTAGAGGCATTAAAAGTAATAATATGCATACTTGTTTCAAGGATTAGGTAAAGTTGTCATGATACATTACATTCATTCTTAGTATGGAAGTTGAAGCAACCCCTAGTACTAAATTTTTTATGGCTCGCTTCCTTTGCTATGAAGACAGAGCGGGTGGAGAGTTTTGCCGGTGTGCGCGCAAGTGCTTTGATTAGTAAAAGATGTAAACATGCTCATCATATGCTATCTGATTCTGAGTCGATTTAGATTAATTATGATTTTGTTATTCTGCTTTATGATTTACTCAATCACTATTGTTTCATGATGATTATGCAGTAATGCTCCTCTTCTTCCTCGACCACCTGAACCACCACGCCGGCGGGCTCCTGAAGCATCAACTTCAGTAACGGTGACCATCCATTCCTCCATTCCTTGCTTGCAGCTAGCGTTTTAGTTCTCCTAGAGCTAGCTAGTTTAGTCTGTTACGGTTTGGGGGTGCTTTGGGTTTCAATTCACTGCAACAGAAGCACCATTCTTTTGCCTTTTTCAGTTAGATGCCTTTGGATTGTTTGGCATCAGAACCTGTTCAAGGAGATTTGCTTTTGGTAGATGCAGAGTATAGATTAAGTATTCCATAAAATTCACCACATGAGTATACTACTTAATAGCCAATAGTTTACTTAATTTATTTCCACTACCTTGCTGTTTAACCGCTATTTTTATGGTTTGGATGTATATACAAGATGGTGGGCTATTGGATGTGGATTGTGAGTCCACGGCAAGACTGAGCATTCTTTTCTCAACTTGCTGTACACTTGCTCTGCTTGAGGCTACTATATAACTTGTGCCTTTTAACTTGATGTGCATAGCATGCAATTTTTTACTATATCACATTCACACTTTCTGAATCCTACTACCCATTTCTGTACAATATCAATAGTGCGTTTGGTTTGCATTGATCCTTAGCAGTTTGTGTCAAATGCAGGTGCTCTGCCTCTCCACGGGCTCGTTCACCATTCGTTCAACTTCAGAGCTCATCAGGTCTGTTCTTGCCCTGACCAAGCTGTTCAAGTATGTTAGGTTTGCAATAATATTTAGTATTGGTTTGGCTCTTGCAATGCATAGGCATAGCAGGATATACTCCTGTGTGCTACTAAATGTCACGGAGAAGAAACAAAGATGGCAAGTAAAAAGAAACTGTTTATAACTTGAACACCAGCTGAATTTACAGCAAAACTAATTTGTAAAACAGAACCTGGATTAGATCAACAAGTCCTTAGCATATCAAACGTGCCACTTTGGAAATGTCAGCCTGTAGCACATAATATGTTATCTTATTGCTTCTGTGTCACTGTATCCTAGTAATTCTGCTGTGTCACTTTATCCCAGTAAAGCAAGATGCTTGTTATACTCATGTTCCTGATGATATTGGTGTACACTCAATTTGGCTATTTCTTCTAGTTCTGCTACTAGTTGCTGTGTACTCCTAGTGTTGTAGTTCCTGTGTAGTAATACGGAAATATTAATGCTCAAATATGATGATGTGGCCTGCGGCGCACCTGCTTCGACGCTGACTCGTCTGTCGTCATCGCCTTCAATGACGATGGGGACACCGCAGGCGCTGTCGGCCTTGGCGGCGGCTTCCACCACTACCACATCGTCGTCACCTACCAGGGCGTCAAGGGGTGAATTGATTTGATCGTTAATATGTGGCTGGATGTGATGTTTTGCAGGTTGAAGGCGCTAAGGTGTTGGAGACGTGCATGTACTTGTTGAGCGTTTTATCTGTAGAGTGCTATATTGTGATTGGTGTAATATTGTATGGTTATATTGTGATTGGTGGAATGTAATAAACTTGATTGGTACATGGTGATTTGGCTGTTATTTGAATATATTTAAAATGTGTTCTCTGATTGGTATATCATTGAATTACAAGTTGTGAAAAATTAAAACCTGATGTTTGGGACCTAGTGCCTAGAAGAATCTGACAATGTGCATCCAGTTGACTACAATAATCTGAAAATTGAATGTAACAAAAAAAAAGAAAACCTGAAAATAAAAAATATATAGAACGTGAAAAGGCCGCACCTCAGAAAGCAAAAAAGGCCGAACCAATGGCCCAAGCCCATGTAGCCAGCAAAAAATAACAGGAAAAAATACATTAAAAAGGCCGAATTGTTGGGCTCGGCCCATGTAAAACGCCGAATCGGACCGGGCTGATTCTTGTGCCACATCAGCTTGCCACGCTGGATGCCTACGTGGTCTGTGGAGGCTGCTAGTGACCAAAATTTTGGTCAAAAAACCAACGACCTTTTACAGAAGGTCGTTAATTTCAGGTTTACGACTGCCAGCTTTGACCTTCTGTTTTTGGTCAAAAAAGGTCGCAAATGAAAAACAATGACCTTTCAGCGGCCAATAGTGAGGGTCACAAGTTGACATATTTCTTGTAGTGACGATCCACAATTTCATTCATTACTGAATGGCTGAATTTGTTACCCACCCCACGACCCTTTCTCTCATAAATTCCCCAAAAGCCCCTCCTATCTATTGAATGGATGACAGGGCGATGCTACGAGGCAAAGTGGGCGGCGAAGAAATGTCAAACACATCAGAGCAAACAATCATGTTCCTTTTTTTTGCGGCATGTTCACGACGGTTAGAGTTGGTTCTTGTTTTAAGTGCATGCAAGAAAGTACAATATTGGTATCTTCTCAAATATACCATTACATGTGGCTCAGAGATTTCAAATGGTTCAAATGTCAAGCCCTTGATTAGAAAACGTATAATCATTTTAAATCTGGTAGACGAAGATTAGGGGATATATGAGAGAGAATGATGGATAGTTAAAAACACAAAGCAACAGTGCATGCACCTACGTACACATGTGTGATTAGGCATGCACGTACTACGTGAACTCCCTTTTTCTCACGAATATGCACGAATGTGCATATCATACTTTATAGAAAGGGGGGGGGGGGTAAAGAACCCAAAGTCCACTGTTGGTGTTACATGAACTCCCTCCATGCTAGCCAAATGCATCATCTTTGATAATTTAACAATCCACGTTATGGGCACGCATCAGCCATCAACCTAGTGCAAGTACTCCCAATGTAAAGAAATATAAGAGTGTTTAGATCATGCTCTTATATTTCTTTACAGAGAGAGTACCTAATTTCATGCGGCTCCACTAAGTAAGCATCGCTCGTTACATTTCCTACTCAACTCGCTATCTAGTAATCAACGAGCAACGACACCGACCCCTATAGACACAAGCTCGTCAAAACCTTTTTTCCCTCCATTAATTCGCAACCGCCACAATTCACGCCAGCCGCCGCAACTCCTCGCATGGCCTGTCGGGAGGGCATGTCGCGAGTTGCGTGATCAGACTAGAGGTGACGGTGGAGGAGATAGACCAATAACTCACTGGAGGGGACTGCTCCTGCGTTCATGCAGGCGACCGGTCAAGGAGGCGGACTAGAGCACAAATACATTAACAATTGAAGAGGCATGGCTCTAGTGTTCTTGGGCACAACCCCAGCGCGGCGGATGTAATATAACCCTTCCCCACCATCTGCGCCAACCGAGTTTGTTCCTAGCCACGAAGAAGGACGGCCAACTGCCAAGGAAGAAGGGGAGAGTGGCGCGTCGAGAGAGGCATGGATAATGTCGTATGCTTCTCCAAGAAGAATGCAAGGACAACATGATCAATGCTCTCTCCCAGAAAATAGACAAATAATTTTGTACCGCCAACCCTCTAGGTGACATAAGAAACTTACATGTTGGTGGCCCTTTGACTTTGCACCTTCGTCGTAGCAATTGTTTTAATATGGTACACTACCACCCATGATGGCCTCTTTCCATTGGAAATAATCAAATTCAAAAGCTCTAGAATGTTTAAGGCATGTGTCGTGGGTGCGTAGTTGCTCTTGCAATTCAAGTATATATGACTTATTTTGAACTAGATCAAATATCGCCAAATATGAGTGGGTTTTAAGTATCACCAAATATATGGCAATTTTGAAACTAGATCAAATGTATATGGTACAATTCCCATAATTATTTTTAAATTATATGTGGTTGCCATAGTGTTCACATTATAAGAATTATCGTGTGCATCAAGGGCACGAGAGGAATAGTGTTTGATAACAAGCATTTCTCAACATCCTCCTCTTAGTTAGCATAATTCAGGATGAGTTGTCATTTTATGTGATGGGATGCCTAATGTCTATCTTTTTCATCTTATTATGTTTATTAATTGTTTTCACATAGATGTGCACCGAGGGTGTACTGGATGACATGACACCGTTGCTTGTTGGGTAATTAGGTTGTTACAAGCAAGGAGAAAGAGTCGATGACAACGAGAAGCGACGCGGGACAATTAAATTAGCAAGTGAGTTATAAGTACAAATTAATGAGAAGGAGCGAAACTCATACAAAGTGAGGCCTACCGAGCAAATGTCAAGCTTGGCGAAGCGAAACAATATGGGTGCGAGGGAATATGCATCACGTAATGGAGCGAACTGGATGTTACGAACAACTACATGAATTACAACTCATTTGTGGTTTTATTTTTTTAAGATTTAAAAAATTACAAAACACGAGGTTTATCATTTCAATGCAATTTGTTCGTTATAAATCAACATTTTCACGAATGTCTATGGTGTTTTAAAAAAAGTTTTGTTTTATGCTACTCCCTCCGTCCCATAGTGTAAGACGTTTTTTGACACTACAGTGTTAAAAAATAGTGTCAAAAAACGTCTTACACTATGAGACGGAGGGAGTAGAAAATAACAAACGTACATTAAATGGCTCATTCCCTTATTAGTGTACCTTTTCATCCTCGTGTGATTAACTCGAAGTCTTTACACACATTTTTGGGATAATTAATTCTTATATTCTTCTTGGTATGCTCCATAGTCTTGGATTGCATGGCTATTAGCCACAATTATTGAAGGACCAAGGAAAGAAAATAGCTTATTAAGACGGAGGATTTGATTTAGTTTTCCTTACTTGGTTAAGTCATTTCATAGATAAAATTTATTTGATATACAAATATATAGTTACATTCATATTGATTCACGACATAAAATATGACATAAGAAAAAACAAAAATATAGGTCATAAGACTAGAAAAATTTGTGATTTATATAAATTTTACACTATGATTTTATGTTTGTAATTTTACATAGCATAAAATATTTTTTACGATGATGTATATTTTCTTACGTTCTCTTTTTTACGTACTCCCTCCATTCCATAATATACTGCGCCCACGCTTTTTGAGATTTAAGTTTGACCATAAATTTAACCAACGTGGGCGACTGCGGCTGGAGCAAAAATTAATACCATTGAAAACTTCTTGCGAATACGAATTCAATGGTAAATCGGTCACATTGGTTAAATTTATGCCCAAACTTAAATCTCAAAAAGCGTGGACGCGCTACATTATGGAATAGAAGGAATATGAAGTAAGACAAAATATACGGGATTTAAAAATACGGTGCACTGATGTTAGTGGATGGGTCTACTTAATAAGCATGCAACTAGTACTACTGCTTCGCGCCTTGGCGTTCTGCGATTATTTGATTTTCATTAGATGCATATAATGCACCGGGACAGAGGAGTACCACTTTTCCCGCCGTGAAAATTCGAATGCCCGCGCTCATGTTCACAAACTAGAATGAAAATTAACCCCACCCGCCAAACAATGTGCTCCCGTGAGCGGCGCTGTGTCCGAAATATGATGGTGCTCCCGCGCACGGCACGGTCTCCGAAATATGGTGGTGCTCCCGCGCACGCCACTATCTCTCCGAAAAGTTTGGTGCTCCCGCGCGCATAGTCCCGCGCTCCCTCATTTCGAACCAAACCAAACCAAACCAAAGTGAAAGTCCAACCAACCAACCAACCCACCAAAAGAACCAAACCATAGGGAGTGGGAGTGCATTGGCCCAGAAAACCCAAACCAGCCCGCCGCTTCTGTCTTCCTCCTCCTCCTCCTCCTCTCGATTCCCCCCAACCCCAGCAGCCGCCGGCGTCCTCGTCTCCCCAAAGCAGCCGCCGGCGTCCTCGTCTCCCCCAGCCCCACCGGCGATCTCAACGCCCCTAGCACCACCGGCGTCCCCACCCTCTTCTCCTTTCCTAACTAGGCGCCAGACCCACCCGAGTAGTAGATCTGGCCGCGGCAACCACGCACCGGCAGAGGAGGACTCCTCCTCCCACCGCCACCGCACCCTCCTCCTTCCGCTCCCTAGCTGACTGCAGCGTCCAGCCTCCACAACGCCGCTCCCTCCTCGCCCCGGAAACCCTAGCCCGCGGCCATGGCGACCGAGCGCAGCACAGACCTCTCCGCCAAGACAACACCTTGGCACTGGCAAGGGTGGTATGGTATGAATCCCTCCTCCCCTTCTCTTCTTCTGGTTGATTTTCTTCATCTCCTCTTTCTGATTGCGCTTGCTTATTATTTGTGTCCAGTTTTCTCCGATCTGGTCTCGTGAATCGGTGAATGGGGCCAAAGGGAGGCTGCTCCGATCAAGGTCGCCCACCATCAAGTCCCACTGTTGCCAAGGTGACGACTTCGCTAGCCTCCCTCATGGTTTGCAACTGGTTCGTTTCGATTTGGTCGGGCTGATTCGGTTTCCTCACGCAGAGGTGCACCGCAGACCACCGTGTAAAGTCTTCATGTAAACTGGATGTGTGTACCCTGGCGACCAGACAGGCACGTTTTCAGAAAATTGAACTGAGTTTTTCCCTCAGTTCTTGATGGTGTACCTTGGCGACCAGGAGAACGACAAAGCACAATTTTCTAGCATAAGATCGGACTGCATGGTTTTCTTGTGTAGATGACATACCTGTTCTTGCTTCATATGGAATTGATGTCTGCAAGTAGTTCATATCAGTGGCAACATACGCTTCATCTTTGGTCTTGTAGCTCTAAAGAAACAGAGCAGATGCACCGACCGTTTCCTTCAGGCTTTTTGGCCTCTACACTGTTGAGATCAACATCGTAAAATACACATCTTGTGTTTTTTATCATCAAGCAATCTCTATTCTTGTGGTTTACGCTGTGTTATGAATCCTGATGAATTAAATTTAATAAATGAGATACAAGGTTATTGTTTTCTGCTTGATCTTACTTTCTTTGAACTCCACACTTTTTTTCTCTTTTTCCTCATGTCCTACTTAATTAGTATGCAAGCAGAAGCGTTCTTCTCAGTGTTGATACTTCTTTCTGGATTTTTTTCATAAGCCCTCAAAATTTTATTGTTCTGGCAAATAATAATTGATGTATTCCATTTTGCACGGTTCAGTTTGTGTTTTTGTGCATTATCTCATTAAACAAGTCTGCCTTTTGAAATTTATTTACAGGGCTGAAATTTTCTTGTACTATATTTCTTTGGAGGTACAAGATTACTACCACCAGCAGAACTGATACCAAGGGCGTCTTTAGGAGGCATGAGAGGGGAATGAAGTGCTCAGATGGGATATTCCACAACTTCAGTCCATCAAATCTCGGTAATATATTTCTACCGCACAAAAAAGAAAATGTTTTCCGCGTTGTAATGCACAGGCATATGTGCTAGTAAAATGTATTTGTGTGTTGGAGTTTTATATAAAGGAAAATAAAATAAAATTCTGTTCTACCAAATTTTACCTTTCGAATATGACATCCAACACTTGTCATGAAGCAGTACTGGATCTGAATTGTGCACAATCTAGAGTAATTGTTTGCCTGTGACAGTAGCAGGATGGGCTGGGCTTTAACCTTTGTCACTCTGATCTTGCTGGTAGTGGTTGCTGTTAAATGGATCGGCTTAATCGGGATCTCTGATCCTTACTTGATGTATGATGTGGTTGTTTGCTCTGATCTTCTACTGCTGCTGCTACTTGATCTTGTACTGCTCACTTGACCATCTACTGTTGTTTTGGTCCTACAAGAGTTTAGTTTGGCATTTTAAGCAGTTATAGCATACCTGAGTTGGTTCTTTGGATATTATTACAGGAGAGAGAGAGAGAGAGAGAGAGAGAGAGAGAGCATATGTATCTAAATCTGAAGAAAGGCATGGAAGTCGCGGTTGTTAGAAGGCACGGAGGGAACTTGACACGCTCAACGGCCACCTGGAGTTGGTCGTCAAGCTGAAGTGGCTCGTCTCGCTCTATTCGGTGTGATGAGTGCCCAGAATTCTTCGGCTTCTTAGTATGTTGTGGTGTTCAAATTAGCTTCTTGCTCTGAGAATTGTGCTGAAGCGCCAAGCAAGATTGCTGTGGAACATGTTCGATTGGCATGATGAATTCGAATGGAAGGAATTTGGATGCATGCATGAATGAATTTCTGGTTTCCCAACAGAGTTGTTGATTTGGGATGAATGGATGGATCATGCTTTTTTGTTTTGTTTGATGCCATTGCATAGGTGTACAGTGCACCGCACCACTTTGTATGTGTTTGGAGTAAGCTATTTTCTCTTGTTTTTTCATGTCCATTGCAGGTGTGTTGTCGTGCTAGTCGTTGCGGTGGGTTTACTTGGCCACTAATTAATCTTGTTCTTTCACTCTGCCCAGGAACAGCCTGACTTGATGATGAGGATGGCAAAGAAGTCTAGAAATGGTCGACCCACAGCCACTGGAAGTTTGATCATCCGGGATGGTTAGAAGATGGATTGATTTTCCTTTTATGTTTCTAGTGTCTGTAATCCGAGTTTGTTGTTTTGGGTTGCTGGGTGCTAGACCAAGAATCTTATAGTGTTTTGCTGGTAGTGTGAAGTTTCTCCTCTGCAGGCCACTGTACAAATGAGATGTGTGTCGATGACCTGTGACCATTCAGGCTCATCTAAGAAGATGGTTGTTCGTCTTGGATTATAATCATCAGCTTAGTTATCAGTTTCTCCTGGTGTTGGATTAGCTTCATCTTTTTGAGATATGCGTTGTCTGAATTTTGTTGTGCCACATATTGCTTGAGTTGTTAATCATGATTCGGTTGGTAGGATGATTTGGACTTTATCCAGTGCAGTGATTTGTAGTGCATGAATGAATGAATGAGTTGACCAGCTTCATTCTTGATTCGGATTGCCTCAAGAAATTTTTGAGCAGATGTATGTATGTAAGGAGATGGAGAAAGATGGCAGCAGTCGCTCTTAGAAACCCTGTTATTGATTTAGGACTGTCACCTGCATTTGTGCGTTCTGATAGTACTCTCTTCCTCCCCTCCTATTTTGACCACCCGCTAATTTCACAACATATTTTTTGTATATTAAAATAATTTCTTGGTAATGGTGGAACTTAATGGCACTCTCAGAAATGAAGTACAACACTAAAACTGACCATGACGACGAGATTAGGCGCAACCAATTGAATCGGGCCCAGCCAGAGCCCAACCAACCCAACAAATTGCTGAGGCACCAGCCATGTTTCAGGCATGCAAAGCCAGGCATTCCCAGGATTTGCCTAAAACTGACCCAAATTTAGGTAAAAATTGGCAAAATCCATCCGTCTAGGTCAGAATCCATTGATTTAGGCGACAATTGGGCAGCTTGCCCGGCTTCAGGCTAGTTTTTGGGAAGGCAACCTACGAATGTCTTAGCCTTCCAGGCCAGTTTGCTTGTACCGCATTGGCTTGGGCTGTTGGAGGCCTTTGGGCTTTTCTAGCTTACAGATGATGTGGCCTTAGCGATGGATGTTCTTCACAGCGATTTGGACTGAGATGATTCTGAAAGGAAATGTGCAGATCTGGAGGCCCTGAACGAGCTTTGCAGATCTGGAGCCTCCTGTACGGGTCTCATTTGTTCCAGCTGGATGCTCTCATGTTTTGTGTTTTGCTAGTGGTTGTCAGAGCCTCAGATAATTCCTTTGCCCTCAAGATGGGAATGGGCCGGCCTGGACCTGGCCTTGGACCTGGCCCGGTGGCCCCAAGGTCAATATGTGAGGCCATGGGTCAACCCATTTCATCAAAAATTTGTGGCCTCACTGACCCATTGGGTATATGAGGCCGATCCAAGATTAAGATGAAAAATCCATGAATCCAATGATCACAATCTGAAGACTGGGAAGGTCACTAGGACAACGAGTTGTACAAGTTAGAGAGGAATAGTACAGTGACCGGGATGGCGAGCTCGACGGTGACCAAGACACGAACGCACGCTGGTTTTTCTACGTGCATGTACTAATAGTTGACGTAACAATCAATCCACCTGTCTCTCTGTCTGCTTCTTGTGTACAACGCATCTCCAACAGAATCGATCGAGTTCATATACCGTAGATGTGTCCAGGGACGTCTCGAACATGGTCGGCCAGCAGTGACTAGGGCCTAGCGATTCGACTGGGTCGACTCATCTGACCCATCGGGTCGCACGATGCCGGCTCCACTGACCCATATATCATTTGAGGCCGACCCATTTGGCCCATTGGCCTTGAAATTTCGGGCCGGGTCAGTGACCCAGCGGGTCGACCCGGCCCGTTCCCATCTTGACTTTGCCCTTTCAAGAGAGTACCCTCGTCGAGCCGCCACGACCTCCTTCTACGACACATACATCGATGGTGATGTCGAGAATAGGTGCTTCAGGCGTGTAGGCACCCCGCCCACCTTGTTGTCGTCGGGATCGCCACTCGCCGGCGCGCGTAGCCGCTCACTTGCGGAGGAAGCCGAGGATGCGTTCCTGCAACTCGATTGCTTTCTCGGACCGCGGCTTCATGTAGTAGAAGACGTGGTTTTCTATTAGTGCCATTTTATTTGTACGAGTGGTTTTCTATTCTTATGTAGAATTCGAAATCTAATTCCACAAATTTCAAAAACTATTTTCACTCCTTAAAAAAAATTCGAGCGACAAACTAACAAGTTATGAGATAAATCTCGCTTCATTTAGAAACTCAAGCCACGTTCATCTTCCTCTTCTTGCACGTGATGCTATTATGAGTAAAATGATTTACGAGGAATTATAGCCAAAAAATGACTATTTTGTTTTTGTGCACATAATCTATTTTGTGCACAATCTAACCTCCTATTAATTTTTCGGCACTAATCAATGGGAGGAAGAGGAACAATGGCCGGGTGAAGAGAATCAAAGGGGCGAGCTTTGCGTTGGATCTGGCAATGGCAATGAAGTACAATTTATGTAATTAACAAAATGAAGATAAAGCATCGGTGGCTCAATAGTCTTCGTAGTCCAATAAATGCCCAACAATGTGTCATACTTACAATATGACTTTTGGTCCTAATTTATTATCACCAAACAGGTACACACTGTGCGACTCTACGTTGGAGCGGCGAAGTTTTTGTCAATATACCTTTTGACCTTGGCATTCGTCTCTATGTCGTCTTTGGGTGGCACATTACGGATTCTGGTGTGTTACATTGATGAATGTTTATATGGACACACAAAATCTCTCTCCCGCTGCAACGCACGGGCATGTGTGCTAGAAATAATAAAAGAGCTATTGCTTCTTACCATCAAAATTCCGTCTGTTTTCGTCCGTCCACCTGGCTCGAGTTTGGTACGTCCGGTTTCGTACATCGTCTTCAGCTTCGGAAGGGACATGGGCCAGAATTTGAATTATTGTTATGGGCCGCTAAAAGGTTGGTCCTTATGCATATTTTTATTTTCTTTTGTAATTAATAAGTAATTAATAGTCCCACCTTGCTCCTTGAAATAAAATCCTACCAACTTATATTCGATATTGGTTTGCAATCAAACAAGCCGAGACAACAACAGAAAAGAATGATATACTACTACAGAGATGGAAAAAAAGAAAGGCCTACGAGAGCCCCATTCATCATCTACGGCTAGAGGAGGAGAGAGTTAACAGAGAGAGATCCGGATGTGGCAGGCGGCGGGGGGTGCTGCGGGTTGTTTCATGGTGACTCCCTTCCCCTGAGACAACAGAGATTAGATAGAGAAGGAGAGGAAAAGCCAAGAAAGAGGAGGAGAGGGGCAGCAGCTGGCCTGCTCCCCGAGGTGGTTCGGGCCAAAGAGAAGTTCCTCCCGGCGTGGTTGGAGGAGAGGCAGCGTGGGGCGTCGGCTGCTGGAGTGCTCCTTCGAGATAAGATTGACTAAAAAATAATAATTACCAATTTTGCTGCTGCCCTGATTTTTCTAAACATTCTCTACCTCCCCCCAAACCTGAAATATGACCAATTTTGTAAAAGTACATATCAATTTCAGAGCTAAAGATAAACAAACCAAAAAAACTATATACTCTATATGCACATTTTAGAAAGGAAGTATACCTAATTAATAGTAATCTCAAAAAGATATGTGGCCTTCACTGTTGTATCGATACAAACAACATCACCAACACCAATCACAGTTGGATCAACTCCAAATGCAGCTGCTACGGGCCTTGGTGCGCATGTTAAACACGACGGCAAGGGCACCACACGACGGCTACTTGCCCCCCGATCACCACGGTTGGATCCTACGCGAGGAGGCGTGCGAGGGAAACGAGACAAAGAGGGAGCCATGCAAGGCCCCATTGATACGGCGGCCAGGGTGGAGGGCACAACGGTGCAGCCACCGGAAGCGTGAGGCGGAGGTGAGCATCGGCTCAACATCCATGGCGTTGATCTGTGGTGGAAAACAGAGAGATGAGAGGGCAGCGAGTGCGACAAGAACCACAAAGAGGAATACCAAACAACAAACTTTATCGAAAATAATAACATGGTAAAAATAGTTTTAAAGATGTAAACAGTATTATATATGTATAAACACTCTTTAGAAACTGGTCAAAATTCCCAAAAGGTGTTACAAATTTCCAACAAAAAATGCATCCAGAAATGTTCACAAAAAGTAAAAATATTCATATTTAATTAAAAAGAAAGTTCTCCTTCAAAAAATGCAATTTTAATAAAGCTTTCACTTTTCTTAAAATAAATAAAAGTTTACACTAATCCGAAAGGCAAGAAATAAAATGATTCATAGATTGTTCCATCAACCACTACTTTTGATTCACGGATTATTCGTGTTATTGGAGCATAATGGCACATGAATCATGTCTTATGAGTTTCTACGCCCGTTGCAACGCACGAGCATTTGTACTAGTAGAATTAAAAAAATTGAAAGACCTTTATTGCTTTCGGCCTCTACAGGAAAGATGATTTTTTTTTTGAACCGACAGGAAAGATGATTGAAACAACAAGTTGAGCACAAATTGTCAAGAAACCCACTAGCTCTCTTCGCCATGGTATTGAGATAAACATCGGTCGGCTGCATCGGCGAGACCATAACCGAGGAACAACAAATAAAGGGAGATCTCTCAAGCTCAAACATAGGAAAATCAGTGGCGGTAAAATTATTCATTCCATCACGGGAACCTTCCCTTCCCTTCACTCGCCGGCGTGCGCGGAAGCGGCTCATTTGCGGAGGAATCCGAGGATGCGGTCCTGCAACTCGATCGCTTTCTCGGACCGCGGCTTCATGCAGTAGAAGACGTGGTCCTCGTCCATGGACTCGAGCAGCTCCACCTCGCCGCCGTAGCCGCACGCCTTGAGGCTCTCGTAGTACCAGACGCCCCTGTCCCGGAGGCCGTCCTTCTCGGCGACGCAGACGAGCACGCGGTCGCCGGCGATGCGCGCCGCGCTGCCGCCGGCCGCCTCGGAGAACGGGTTGGACAGCGGGTCGTCCAGCCCCGGCGAGCCCGGGTAGAGGAACCGCCAGAAGGCGTCGGCCTTGGCCTTCTCCGCCTTCCCCGTGGTCGCCTCTTTGCCGATCTCCGCCGCGCCGCTGAAGTAGGGGTGCACCACGATGGTCCCCTTGATGCCGACCCCGCCGGGGAGGGCGCCCTGCTCGCCGGCGCGCACGGCCATGACGTGCGCGATGGTGCCCCCGGCGCTGCCGCCCGCCAGGAACACGCGGGAGAAGTCGCCGTGGTCGACCAGCCACGGCTCGGCGGCGGCTCCGCCGCCCGCGGCGTGGGACGCCACCCACTTGAGCCCCTCCCAGGAGTCGTCGTAGGCCGCGGGGAGCGGGTGCTCCGGCGCGAGGCGGTACTCTAGCGCCACCGCGAGGACGTTGGCCGCGGCGACGAGGCCGTTGAGGTAGTTGTGCGTCATGGGGTCGGACGCGGAGCCGATGACGTAGGCGCCGCCGTGGAAGTAGACGAGGACGGGGAGCCTGCCGGCGGCGCCGGGCGGGAGGAAGACGCGCGCCCAGAGGCCGTTGGCCGGGTCGATGACGACGTCCTTGGAGGTGACGCCCGTGGCGGGGTCGACGCCGGCCGGGATCGGGGGGAAGTTGAAGAAGCGCTCCACGCGGCCGCTCTTGTACTGGCGGACGAGCGGGAAGAAGTCGAAGTACACCTCCTCGTCCGAGCCGCCCGTCGCCGCCATTGGGACGAGCTAGCTGAGCTCTTCTGGTCGCGTCGCGTATTCGGTCGTTCGTGGGCTAGCTCGCTCGTGCCGTCGCTTCGAGGCTTCGCTCTCGGGTCTCGATCGCCGGCAGTATGTAGTGGAGTGGTGGAAGAACGGTGGATGCCAGATATTGGTGGAGCGAACGGTAGGTGAGGTGGCAAAAATGGCGATACGGCACTTTTTGATGGTTTGGTGCGCGGCAGAGCAGAGCAGTGTTGGCGAGAGTGGAGATGCCCCCATACAAGCGGTCGGTGCCGATCATTGTGGGCATCAAGAGGGGGGATCTTTTTCAGCGTAGCCCTCCTTCCTTTGTGCTTAAAATAATATATATTTTTCGCGAAAACTGGACCCGTGCCTTCTAGAAGACCTAGTGAGCTGCTTTGATTCGGGACATTTCATAATAGAATTTATAAAGGATTTGGATCTTTAGGTCCTACATATCCTCTTGATTCGTTAGGATTGGAATGCTTAGAAAAAAATTCAAAGAATTGGTTTACACTTTATTTTGATGGAAAATTCCATTTCACTCAAACCTTTTCTTTACATTTTTTTAAACACGGTGCAGACGTACATGCTCATGCATATGCATATACACAAATCCCTATACACGCACGCATGCACACACTACTCGTATGAGCATCTCCGAGAGACTCGGCTGGTACATCATCTTCAAATTGATGAAGTAACCACATACGCCTTCATAATCGACCAGAACGTCTATGCGAGCACTAATGTCAAGTTTAGGACTTAAACTCATATGGACTAAGGATACCACTGTCCTCCTAACCATCAAACCGCATGTGGCATCAAGCACTATATAGTCTAAATTCATGGGGTTTGCTATTCTATAGAATTAAAGTGGACATGTCAATCAATTATTTTTTCCCCTATTCCTACATTTTAAAATGCCTGCAAATCAAAGAGGTCCTCAAAATCCTACACCCTCGTTACTTATGCCACAATTACTACCAAGGAAACAAGTTTTCTTTACACTCCAATTCAATAGCCGTCACCCTTGTCCACGAAATCCTATTCCTCGCCTAAGTCATTGGATACTGACTAAACGCGAACCCCGCGGGATATTGGACCAGCCCAGGACGAGGCGGGCATCAATTTTTTTAGTCTTTCTTTCTTCCTTTTTCTAATATTTTTCTTCTGTTTTTCTTTCGGTTTTTACCCTTTTTATTTTTAATTGGAATTTATTTTTTAGTTATTTTATAAATTCATGTTTTTTTTAAATTTCACAACCCTGTTTTAGAAACACTCATGACTATTTTTAAAAATTATTTTTTTGAAATTTTCATTAATTTTAAAATGTGCAAATATTTGTGAATGTTTTTAAATTCACATTATATAATATTTTAAGAAAAATTGAGAACCATTATTAAAATGGTGAAGATTTGTTAAATTTTTTAATATTTTAAAATTTGTGACCATCTTCCCAGATCAAAAGGATTCTAAAAAGTATAAGATATTATAATTAAAAAAAATCAAATTGATGATTTTTTTCAACATGGCAATGGCTACCCGCAACCCGTGAACCGACGGGTAAAAACCCTATTAGGGTAAGGGTTTGGGAAAAATAAATACTCATGAGTTTATAAATGAGAAAAAATTGTACCCATTGGGTAAGCCGGGTATGGATACAGGAAGGCAATACCCGTACCCACATACTCGCGTATGAAAATGTAACCGCTAGCCTTGACCCAAAATCCCCTCCGCGTACCCATGTGCATGATCTTATTTAAATGTGCTGATCTTGTTTTGTGAACTCATAATTTTGTCTCTGATTTTATTGATCTTATTATAGTCTCCTTCATTTAATCATTTTAATGTAGGGGCTGCAGACGTAACTTCAATAAAAGAAAATTATAGAAAAATGTGTCCCTTTTTTGTCTTGTAATTGAAAAAAAGAAGAAAGAACATATGTGAATGTTTCTCTAAGAAGTTCACTTATAGGCTACTCATCCATGAATCTAATTTTACATTGTTTGGTATCATCTAGTTCCTGCTTATTGCTACCCGCTTTTGTAAATTAATACCATTTTGATTCCATCGCACAAAAAATCATGATATGTATGTGCTGAAATGTTAAAATGTGGTATATATTTGTTGAAGTTTTGAAGTATACATGCTGAAATTTTGTGTATATATACGAAAATGCTAAAAAAAATACATGATGAAGTGTGAATTAGGTAAGGTGGCCGAAATGGGTATGTTTACCCGCGGGTATTACCCGCACCCGAACGGGAACGGGTATGGGAACAATTTGAAACCCCGAGGTGCGGGTATGGGTTTAGGCAAAAAAAAAAGACGAGTAAGGGTTTGGGCGACCATTACCCGCACCCGAACCCGGCGGGTGCCATGTTGATTTTTTAAATATACAAACATCATTAAAATTTGTGAGCATTTTAAAAAATTAAGGAACATTTTCTAAAACTATTTAACAATTTATTTAAAAATTATATATTTTTTCTTCTAAAAGTAAAAAAAAAAGTGACTCAAGAATCGAAACCCAGACATAAGCTCTAGCACTTGATCTAGACAAATCCCCAAAAAAGGAGAGAATCAAGTGTCAACCCCTTGTCCTTATAAGCTCTATTGACTAAATATAGCAAGTCTAATATCAATAAGACGTGACACATAAAAAGAATTTTTATCACTGCACCTTATTGATCATCATAGCTAAAAAGGAACTAGATATCACGTATAGGAGGAGTGAATATATTGATGATTTAAACAATTATGGATTCTATTTTATCATAATGCGTAATTAAAGTAGTCTGATACTTTTCAAACACAAATCCTAAAATAAGTTAAGCTCAATGATAAAAGGAACTAGCAAGGAGTTCAAACTCCATTCAATGTATAAATAATACTCCCTCTGTTCCTAAATATAAGTCTTTCTAGATATTTCAATATGGACTACACACGGATGTATATAGACGTATAGTGTAGATTCACTCATTTTGCTCTGTATATAGTCCATATTGGAATCTTTAGAAAGACTTATATTTAGGAACGGAGGGAGTCGTAAGTACAAACTGCAGATCCTAATGCAAAGAGAAATTACCGATATATTTCTTGAAGTTCAAATATCCACTGAAATTCTACTTTCCATTGAGGAGCACCCTAGTCACTTGTTATTATCACCAAATCACACTCAGTGTGTAGATGTTTTTCAGATCTTTAGTCTTTAGAAGCTCAGTGAAAAATTTACAACTTCGACGTTCCCGGCGGACTCCCATAACCTAGGAGTCTCCAAACTCGAAGAGAAATTAGCATGATGAGTTCTTGGAGAAGAACTCAATCTTCTTGGGCAAGGAAAGATATCAAATCTCACTTGAATCTACTTCCTCTTACATTCCCTCAATCTCGCAAGTAAGCTGAGATCAACCGAGTCATTTAAGAGAAGGGGTGGTTTTTGGATCTCATATATGAATGATCTGAAGAGTACCCTCATTACAGGGTGAGTGTGAGGGGTATTCTATTTTGATAACACTTCAATTCTTCCATACGCTAAAGTCTAGCAATTTGTTCAACTAAATGATTTTTAAACTCAATCTCCTAGCCAATTAGCTCATGGCTTTCTAAAATTTAATCAAGGACGTCAATTATAGCGTATAATCAGTTTTATTCTCTCTTTTTGTAACTTCCACTAGTGTGTTTCGCCGATATGTGAAGGAACTATTGCAAGGTGGTTGATTCTCTTTGAGAGCTGGTTTGGACAGTGAATGTTTTCCTGTCTTTTCCCCCAAGGAGTGACCCTAGTTTATCGAACCCACGAGAGGATGTGCACTACGTCAAAGGCTCTACCAAGTCTTTGTGAGAGAATTAAATTCTAGTTTTTGTAACCGGGCCTTAACAACCTTGGGGATGTAAACACTAGAATTAAAACATGCTTGGATATGAGGTATTGATCTTTACAACCATACATTTGCGCTAGGGATCACCATGATCTTAATATGTGCTCTAGAAGACTCCCATTAAGATGTGCTTGCAACGTGATGAAGTGAGGGATCTGTCCAAATTACATCTTGGTCGATGTGCGACCTACATCAGGAGTCAGTTGTCTAAACGCATACCCTTACCGTCTCCCCGGGTTACCTCAGTTATTAAGAATATAATTCAGATGAAAGCATTGAATGTCTAATGACTACACCTTATAAATCCCCAAGGATTGGCTTTATGCTACCGTACTAAACATTCCTTTCATTGGTGTTCAGAATAGCGATATGCGTACTCCTTGCTCCTCACGTCCTCCTTGATCAAACTTTGAGATCTTGTGTACATGTGGGGTCGTAGAACGAGAAAGAGACACGAGACAACTCCGTAGCAATCAGACACATACATGATGTTAATTCAAAGCCATTCCATCGATCCCTCATACAAATACATAGGGTTCAAGAGCATTTTTTAGTCTTTCTTTCTTAAATTTTTTCCTTTTATATTTTTTCTTTTGGGCGTCAATTTTTTTATTCTCTCTTTCTTTTGGTTTTTACCATTTTATTTTTATTTATTTCCAATTTATCTTTTGTTATTTCTAAAGTTCATGAACATTCTAAATTTTACGAACCTTGTAAAAACCATTCATGATTGTTTTAAAAACATTATAATTTTGTATATTTTGTAAATGTATTTTAAATATGCAAATATTTGTGAATATTTTTCGATTTGATTTCTTTGAATATTTTTGAAAATTAGTGAACCTTTATTAAAGTTACGATGGACGATGACGATGAAAGCAAAATTTTGGTATATGGTATGTACTCCCCTTAAAAGTAGGAAGGTATCCAACGCAGTTTTAATACCTAGAGTCCACAAGATAGTATTTTCCTAAAAATAAACACCAAGCTAGCATCACAAATAAGAATATAATGAATGATGACATTTTTATTATGTTATACCTTTGGGAGGTGCATGAAATGAAGAGAAGTGCACTAATGCATAACGAACCCTTTTGTCATGTGCAGAGGGAGGAAGGAGGGGTTTGCTACTTGGCCGGGGGGAGGGGCAAGGAGCGGCTACCACAGGGGCGTGCTACTGCTGCTAGTCGGCACCAGACATTCGAGACCAGGTAGTGGAGGAGGGAGGCAGTTGCGGTGGGGCGGTGGAGGTAGGTGTTGGGGAACGTAGTAATTTCAAAAAAATTCCTACGCACACGCAAGATCATGATGATGCATAGCAACGAGAGGGGAGAGTGTCGTCCACGTACCCTCGCACACCGTAAGCGGAAGCGTTATGAGAACACGGTTGATGTAGTCATACGTCTTCAAGATCTGACCGATCCAAGTACCGAATGCACGGCACCTCCGAGTTCAGCACACGTTCAACTCGATGACGTCCCACGAACTCCGATCCAGCAGAGCTTCACGGGAGAGTTCCGTCAGCACGTCGACGTGATGACGGTGATGATGTTGCTATCGACGCAGGGCTTCGCCTAAGCACCGCTACGATATGATCGAGGTGGATTATGATGGAGGGGGGCACCGCACACGGCTTGGAACAATCAACTTTGTGTGTTCTAGGGTGCCCCCCTCCCCACGTATATAAAGGAGGGAGGGAAGGCCGGCCGGCCTCTCTAGGCGCGCCAAGGGGAGGAGGAATCCTCCTCCTAGTAGGAGTAGGATTCCTCCTTTCCTAGTCCTACTAGGAGGGGAAGGAAGGAGAGGGGGAGGAGAAGGAAAGAGGGGGCGCAGCCCCTCCCCTAGTCCAATTCGGACTAGGCCCATAGGGGGCGCGCGGCCAGCCCTCGTGGCTTCTCCTCTTTTCCCCTAAAGCCCACTAAGGCCCATATGTACTCCCGTATTCCCGTAACTCCCCCGGTACTCCGAAAAATACCCGGATCACACGAAACCTTTCCGATGTCCGAATATAGTCGTCCAATATATCGATCTTTACGTCTCGACCATTTCGAGACTCCTCGTCATGTCCTCGATCTCATCCGGGACTCCGAACTACCTTCGGTACATCAAAGCACATAAACTCATAATACCGATCGTCACCGAACGTTATGCGTGCGGACCCTATGGGTTCGAGAACTATGTAGACATGACCGAGACACGTTTCCAGTCAATAACCAATAGCGGAACCTGGATGCTCATATTGGATCCCACATATTCTACGAAGATCTTTATCGGTCAAACCGCATAACAACATACGTTGTTCCCTTTTTCA
Organism: Triticum aestivum; assembly: GCF_018294505.1. Taxonomy (NCBI): domain Eukaryota; kingdom Viridiplantae; phylum Streptophyta; class Magnoliopsida; order Poales; family Poaceae; genus Triticum; species Triticum aestivum. The sequence continues at coordinate 127,900,468 of NC_057814.1, read as the reverse complement.
TCAATATGTTACTTGCCCAAGATTCGATCGTCGGTATCTCAATACCTAGTTAAATCTCGTTACCAGCAAGTCTCTTTACTCGTTCCGTAATGCATCATCCCGCAACTAACTCATTAGTCACATTGCTTGCAAGGCTTATAGTGTTGTGCATTACCAAGAGGGCCCGGAGATACCTCTCCGACAATCGGAGTGACAAATCCTAGTCTCGATCTATGCCAACTCAACAAGTACCATCGGAGACACCTGTAGAGCACCTTTATAATCACCCAGTTACGTTGTGACGTTTGGTAGCACACAAAGTGTTCCTCCGGTATTCGGGAGTTGCATAATCTCATAGTCATAGGGACATGTATAAGTCATGAAGAAAGCAATAGCAACATACTAAACGATCAAGTGCTAAGCTAACGGAATGGGTCAAGTCAATCACATCATTCTCTAATGATGTGATCCCGTTAATCAAATGACAACTCATGTCTATGGCTAGGAAACTTAACCATCTGTGATGCAACGAGCTAGTCAAGTAGAGGCATACTAGTGACACTCTGTTTGTCTATGTATTCACACATGTACTAAGTTTCCGGTTAATACAATTCTAGCATTAATAATAAACATTTATCATGACATAAGGAAATATTAATAACAACTTTATTATTGCCTCTAGGGCATATTTCCTTCAGTCTCCCACTCGCACTAGAGTCAATAATCTAGTTCACATCGCCATGTGATTTAACACTAATAGTTCACATCACCATGTGATTAATATCCATAGTTCACATCGCCATGTGGCCAACACTCAAAAGGTTTACTAGAATCAGTAATCTAGTTCACATCGCCATGTGATTAACACCCAAAGAGTACTAAGGTGTGATCATGTTTTGCTTGTGAGAGAAGTTTAGTCAACGGGTCTGCCATATTCAGATCCGTATGTATTTTGCAAATTTCTATGTCAACAATGCTCTGCATGGAGCTACTCTAGCTAATTGCTCCCACTTTCAATATGTATCCAGATTGAGACTTAGAGTCATCTAGATTAGTGTCAAAGCATGCATCGATGTAACCCTTTACGACGAACCTTTTGTCACCTCCATAATCGAGAAACATATCCTTATTCCACTAAGGATAATTTTGACCGATGTCCAGTGATCTACTCCTAGATCACTATTGTACTCCCTTGCCAAACTCAGTGTAGGGTATACAATAGATCTGGTACACAGCATGGCATACTTTATAGAACCTATGGCTGAGGCATAGGGGATGGCGGATGCCTCCTAAAGAGTAACGGAGGTGTGCGAAGGTACATGCTCATGCATATGCATATACACAAATCCCTATACACGCACGCATGCACACACTACTCGTATGAGCATCTCCGAGAGACTCGGCTGGTACATCATCTTCAAATTGATGAAGTAACCACATACGCCTTCATAATCGACCAGAACGTCTATGCGAGCACTAATGTCAAGTTTAGGACTTAAACTCATATGGACTAAGGATACCACTGTCCTCCTAACCATCAAACCGCATGTGGCATCAAGCACTATATAGTCTAAATTCATGGGGTTTGCTATTCTATAGAATTAAAGTGGACATGTCAATCAATTATTTTTTCCCCTATTCCTACATTTTAAAATGCCTGCAAATCAAAGAGGTCCTCAAAATCCTACACCCTCGTTACTTATGCCACAATTACTACCAAGGAAACAAGTTTTCTTTACACTCCAATTCAATAGCCGTCACCCTTGTCCACGGAATCCTATTCCTCGCCTAAGTCATTGGATACTGACTAAACGCGAACCCCGCGGGATATTGGACCAGCCCAGGACGAGGCGGGCATCAACTTTTTTAGTCTTTCTTTCTTCCTTTTTCTAATATTTTTCTTCTGTTTTTCTTTCGGTTTTTACCCTTTTTATTTTTAATTGGAATTTATTTTTTAGTTATTTTATAAATTCATGTTTTTTTTAAATTTCACAACCCTGTTTTAGAAACACTCATGACTATTTTTAAAAATTATTTTTTTGAAATTTTCATTAATTTTAAAATGTGCAAATATTTGTGAATGTTTTTAAATTCACATTATATAATATTTTAAGAAAAATTGAGAACCATTATTAAAATGGTGAATATTTGTTAAATTTTTTAATATTTTAAAATTTGTGACCATCTTCCCAGATCAAAAGGATTCTAAAAAGTATAAGATATTATAATTAAAAAAAATCAAATTGATGATTTTTTTCAACATGGCAATGGCTACCCGCAACCCGTGAACCGACGGGTAAAAACCCTATTAGGGTAAGGGTTTGGGAAAAATAAATACTCATGAGTTTATAAATGAGAAAAAATTGTACCCATTGGGTAAGCCGGGTATGGATACAGGAAGGCAATACCCGTACCCACATACTCGCGTATGAAAATGTAACCGCTAGCCTTGACCCAAAATCCCCTCCGCGTACCCATGTGCATGATCTTATTTAAATGTGCTGATCTTGTTTTGTGAACTCATAATTTTGTCTCTGATTTTATTGATCTTATTATAGTCTCCTTCATTTAATCATTTAATGTAGGGGCTGCAGACGTAACTTCAATAAAAGAAAATTATAGAAAAATGTGTCCCTTTTTTTGTCTTGTAATTGAAAAAAAGAAGAAAGAACATATGTGAATGTTTCTCTAAGAAGTTCACTTATAGGCTACTCATCCATGAATCTAATTTTACATTGTTTGGTATCATCTAGTTCCTGCTTATTGCTACCCGCTTTTGTAAATTAATACCATTTTGATTCCATCGCACAAAAAATCATGATATGTATGTGCTGAAATGTTAAAATGTGGTATATATTTGTTGAAGTTTTGAAGTATACATGCTGAAATTTTGTGTATATATACGAAAATGCTAAAAAAAATACATGATGAAGTGTGAATTAGGTAAGGTGGCCGAAATGGGTATGTTTACCCGCGGGTATTACCCGCACCCGAACGGGAACGGGTATGGGAACAATTTGAAACCCGAGGTGCGGGTATGGGTTTAGGCAAAAAAAAAAAGACGAGTAAGGGTTTGGGCGACCATTACCCGCACCCGAACCCGGCGGGTGCCATGTTGATTTTTTAAATATACAAACATCATTAAAATTTGTGAGCATTTTAAAAAATTAAGGAACATTTTCTAAAACTATTTAACAATTTATTTAAAAATTATATATTTTTTCTTCTAAAAGTAAAAAAAAAAGTGACTCAAGAATCGAAACCCAGACATAAGCTCTAGCACTTGATCTAGACAAATCCCCAAAAAAGGAGAGAATCAAGTGTCAACCCCTTGTCCTTATAAGCTCTATTGACTAAATATAGCAAGTCTAATATCAATAAGACGTGACACATAAAAAGAATTTTTATCACTGCACCTTATTGATCATCATAGCTAAAAAGGAACTAGATATCACGTATAGGAGGAGTGAATATATTGATGATTTAAACAATTATGGATTCTATTTTATCATAATGCGTAATTAAAGTAGTCTGATACTTTTCAAACACAAATCCTAAAATAAGTTAAGCTCAATGATAAAAGGAACTAGCAAGGAGTTCAAACTCCATTCAATGTATAAATAATACTCCCTCTGTTCCTAAATATAAGTCTTTCTAGATATTTCAATATGGACTACACACGGATGTATATAGACGTATAGTGTAGATTCACTCATTTTGCTCTGTATATAGTCCATATTGGAATCTTTAGAAAGACTTATATTTAGGAACGGAGGGAGTCGTAAGTACAAACTGCAGATCCTAATGCAAAGAGAAATTACCGATATATTTCTTGAAGTTCAAATATCCACTGAAATTCTACTTTCCATTGAGGAGCACCCTAGTCACTTGTTATTATCACCAAATCACACTCAGTGTGTAGATGTTTTTCAGATCTTTAGTCTTTAGAAGCTCAGTGAAAAATTTACAACTTCGACGTTCCCGGCGGACTCCCATAACCTAGGAGTCTCCAAACTCGAAGAGAAATTAGCATGATGAGTTCTTGGAGAAGAACTCAATCTTCTTGGGCAAGGAAAGATATCAAATCTCACTTGAATCTACTTCCTCTTACATTCCCTCAATCTCGCAAGTAAGCTGAGATCAACCGAGTCATTTAAGAGAAGGGGTGGTTTTTGGATCTCATATATGAATGATCTGAAGAGTACCCTCATTACAGGGTGAGTGTGAGGGGTATTCTATTTTTGATAACACTTCAATTCTTCCATACGCTAAAGTCTAGCAATTTGTTCAACTAAATGATTTTTAAACTCAATCTCCTAGCCAATTAGCTCATGGCTTTCTAAAATTTAATCAAGGACGTCAATTATAGCGTATAATCAGTTTTATTCTCTCTTTTTGTAACTTCCACTAGTGTGTTTCGCCGATATGTGAAGGAACTATTGCAAGGTGGTTGATTCTCTTTGAGAGCTGGTTTGGACAGCGAATGTTTTCCTGTCTTTTCCCCCAAGGAGTGACCCTAGTTTATCGAACCCACGAGAGGATGTGCACTACGTCAAAGGCTCTACCAAGTCTTTGTGAGAGAATTAAATTCTAGTTTTTGTAACCGGGCCTTAACAACCTTGGGGATGTAAACACTAGAATTAAAACATGCTTGGATATGAGGTATTGATCTTTACAACCATACATTTGCGCTAGGGATCACCATGATCTTAATATGTGCTCTAGAAGACTCCCATTAAGATGTGCTTGCAACGTGATGAAGTGAGGGATCTGTCCAAATTACATCTTGGTCGATGTGCGACCTACATCAGGAGTCAGTTGTCTAAACGCATACCCTTACCGTCTCCCCGGGTTACCTCAGTTATTAAGAATATAATTCAGATGAAAGCATTGAATGTCTAATGACTACACCTTATAAATCCCCAAGGATTGGCTTTATGCTACCGTACTAAACATTCCTTTCATTGGTGTTCAGAATAGCGATATGCGTCCTCCTTGCTCCTCACGTCCTCCTTGATCAAACTTTGAGATCTTGTGTACATGTGGGGTCGTAGAACGAGAAAGAGACACGAGACAACTCCGTAGCAATCAGACACATACATGATGTTAATTCAAAGCCATTCCATCGATCCCTCATACAAATACATAGGGTTCAAGAGCATTTTTTAGTCTTTCTTTCTTAAATTTTTTCCTTTTATATTTTTTCTTTTGGGCGTCAATTTTTTTATTCTCTCTTTCTTTTGGTTTTTACCATTTTATTTTTATTTATTTCCAATTTATCTTTTGTTATTTCTAAAGTTCATGAACATTCTAAATTTTACGAACCTTGTAAAAACCATTCATGATTGTTTTAAAAACATTATAATTTTGTATATTTTGTAAATGTATTTTAAATATGCAAATATTTGTGAATATTTTTCGATTTGATTTCTTTGAATATTTTTGAAAATTAGTGAACCTTTATTAAAGTTACGATGGACGATGACGATGAAAGCAAAATTTTGGTATATGGTATGTACTCCCCTTAAAAGTAGGAAGGTATCCAACGCAGTTTTAATACCTAGAGTCCACAAGATAGTATTTTCCTAAAAATAAACACCAAGCTAGCATCACAAATAAGAATATAATGAATGATGACATTTTTTATTATGTTATACCTTTGGGAGGTGCATGAAATGAAGAGAAGTGCACTAATGCATAACGAACCCTTTTGTCATGTGCAGAGGGAGGAAGGAGGGGTTTGCTACTTGGCCGGGGGGAGGGGCAAGGAGCGGCTACCACA